>NC_051077.1:9300936-9411171 GCF_004664715.2 Peromyscus leucopus | reverse complement strand
AAACATTGTGTGTGTGTGTATTTGTGTGTGTACAGATAGAGCACTGTTCAACCATAAAAAGATAGAATTTTCAATATCTGAGATGATCCTGGAGTACACTTTCTGTGTAAAATCCAGAGGCACAAATATAAGGACAACATGTTCCCACATATACAAGGTAAAAATCAACATAATGGAAATTGAGAATAGAATACTTGCTAAAGAAGACTGGCAAGGTCAAGGGTTGCAGAGGAAAGGTTGGTCAATGGGTACAGAATTACATCTTGGTAGGAACAATGAGTTCTGGTCAATTATTATATAATAACATGATTTTAAATAATAATGGATTATTTATTTCAAAATAGCTAAGACAGTAGAATTTTAGTGTTTCATTAGAAAGAAATTATAAATGTCTGAGGGGACAGACATGCTAATTCCCCAGTTCAATAATTTCACAATCTGCATATACATATATCAACCCTTACTATTATGCACTGTAATTTTTCACCATTACAATAGGTCAGTTTAAAAACAAGTAAATCTTGCATTTTATAAGAAAATTTCACCACAAACTTCAAAAGTGTGAAGGAAGAATTCATGGGATTATTCCAAGCAGGGTCAAGAATTTGCAATAGAGTGAGAAGTTTGAATGAAATATTTGCAGACAAAGACAAGCTTTCGGCTTTGTGGTCTAGTGGAGAAGTCTTGGAGAACATCAGTGGGTTAATCAATATGATTGTGTCAAGTGTTTGCTGATTGACACTTAATGGGGTTACACTAACTGCACCTGAAAACAGAGTACCTATGTCCTTAGATAATTACATTTTAAAAGGATAACCCCACATTTGATTAAATCATGAAGTTTATTTTGGACAGGACATGATAGACTATTTTAAGAAAGAAGTATTTTGTGGGACTTTGGTAACTGCATATTATGTTTGCAATCACTCATCAATTTTCTGTGATATTTGAGGCTAAAAGAGTTGTACTGTCTGAAGTTACACTTTCTCTACTAGTTCATTTGGTGGAGCTGGTATCTGTCATGGCCCAACACAGATTGTTATAGCAACTGCCAAATGAGATGCTTCTAGCATCCCTTTTTCCTCAGAGTGATGGGGTATTCTATTCTCCCAGCATGCCTCCTTTGCCCACAAAGATGTATGCTGTGAACCCACATTACCTGTGTTCCTGCAATATGCAATCTAAGAGGTCACCGATGATGTCTTTTCATCAGATATCATACATAACTCCACTAAAGAGTGTGCAATGTTCTGGAGTCTGAGTCTTAACAATCTGTAGCACCACTAGGGACTCCAAGCTTCAGGGAGAACCATCTGTTGATTTTTTATTTTTCTTGGAATCACTTCCAAGCTACATTATGCACACCAAAGCTATCAGATAACTCACATAGTGTATATTGCAGAGCAAATTGGAATCATTAGGCACATGCACTTACTGTATATGAAGAACAGTTTTCTGTATAGAAAATACTTTTTGCTGTATACAATCTTAGGTGCTGTGAATATATGCACATCATATAATGGGTTGCTTTGCTTTTGTTCAGACCCATTCTGTCTTTGTACTAACATTTCCCAATATTGGTAAAAGTTGTCTCTATGGAGCCAGAAACAACCCAGTGCTTAGAAGGTAGAGGCATAATCCAGGCCTAATCATTAAAATTTTAACACTTTTTAAGGGGACTGTGGTTCTCTGAAAAATTAAGGTTAGGACTGTATAAATCCAAAGCCCAAAGTAATAGTTTTTTCTTAACATGTAGGCATGTCTTTGGGTGTGAGTTGAATCTACATGAAGGCAGAGTAAAAAATCAAAAGAGAAATGTAGAAGAATCATAAGCACTCTGAAATTTCTTTACATTTTGTTTCCAAATGCTGGGATCATACATTGGAGTCTGTATTTTGTGGGTAAAAACTAAATTATTGATTCAAATGCAGAAGTTTCCTTGAAGGCTCTGGTACTTGATTTCCATAGTCCTGACTGAGCCATATAGCAAATACTGAAAGAATGCAATCACACAAGGAACATAATGCAAGAAATTTAATGGAGACAAAGGAGAAACACAAGGGTAGTGGTAATCAGAGGCCTCTCTTGGGGCTCAGATGGTCATCTTATTGTTTCTGGTCTCCATGCTCAGCGGCAGCAGAACACGTAGGTTTTCCTACCCCTGGTGCAGATCCCACTGATGCGTTCCAGTATTTTGCAGGATCGCCTTCGACAGTAGCATGTCAAGAGCTTCCTTGAGGCTGGAGACATACATAGAAAATCAAGAATTGAGTGCAGAGGTTGGCTGGATGGGATATTTTACAGCCTATGAAGATGTGTGACACTGCATGGGTAACATTACAGCCAGCCATATGGTAAACTCAACAGAAAGTGAAATAATGTACTTGAGGCGTATTCAGTGTTGATAACATGCAGAACATCAGATCTATTCTGATATGTCTATAATTTGTATGCTCATTTTATCACCATTCATATACTTGAGTGAAATCTTACACTGACTTGAAGTTCTCCTAACAAAAGAAAATTATCTCCTTAAACCTAAGACTACTCAATTTGTTCTATAAGGATCACTCAGTATATTGCACTACATTCTGGTGAAATTTCAAAGTGGGTTTTTAGAGCAAAACCATGAGAAAGAAAATCAACTGACTTCCTCCTCTCTTAATGATACTGTAGTGAATAAGAAAGAAAAGGAAGTAAGACAGAGTTCCTAAGGAAGCCAGATTGCTCTTGAAAAGAACCCAAGGCACATCTTCATTTCTCTCTCTCAGGAGACTTCAACCCACTATCACACTGGGCACCACCACTCACCTGCTTCTTGAAGAGCAGAGCTTTCTGGGCCTCCAAAGGAGATGGACACATCCTGGTCCTCTACCCCGGGCTGATCCTCATTTTTAGTCTCCTCAGTTGCTTCAGGGATGGAATCAGCCTGGGCCAGGTAAGCCAGCAGGACAAGGGAAGAGAGAAGGACAAGTGTTTTCATGGCTGAGAGTCACCTGGAGGAAGGGTGAGCAGAAGCCCAGTGTGTGGGGAAAGAGTAGCCAGCCTACATTTATAGGGCTGTCTTGAGAAGGAGCAGAGACCAGCCCTGTTGTTAGAGAGGGCATGCACTAATGGGAACTGGGAGAGACTGTTGCCCTCAAGATCCCTTTGACGTTCCTCTGTTCTCACAGCTGCCATCACCATGTTGGTCTATGTATTCAGTGACAGCTGTCCCTTTCAGCTGATAATGATCAAGTGTCCATATTATCTTCCCCTGTTTCCCATCTGCTTGAGTACTTACCTTTCTGTGGTCAGGAAAGAAAAGAGGCAGTCAACTTCCAAGTTCATAAGCTCATGAAACAAGGGGTTTTTTTGTTCTGAAGATGGAACCTACTGTTCTCAGAAAGTGTGGATCCTGGACCAGACCTGAATACCTGTGGCTTAAACAGTCAGTTCTTTGATGCTTTGGTATTATCACCCTCATGAAGGAAGACTCTGGGAATCCCTTCCTTAGGGGCCGTTATGGAGATAGAAGGATTACTCTGTTGAATCCAGCTCAAGAGGAGACGAGGGACAGAGATGGTCAGAGTGAAGCTAGAGCAGATTGCTCTGAAGATGACAGTGTGACCTGAACCCAGGTCTCATGAGTGCATTCCAGGTGCCTCTTCACAGTTTGGGAGCCATCAAATGATGTGCTGTGGTTTATGTATGAGATCTTGGACTTTTTACTTTTTGATGATGAGAATAAAGGCACCAAAAATAAACAACACCTACCCAGTAAAGAGGGTTGCAAGTTGTTTCTCATCTTCAGCTAGACAATTAAATGTTCTGTTCCTGGTGCTCCAAGATTTGCACCAATATTCACCCGGACACATTTCTGTACTGAACTATTATCTTTTCCCCAGTAAGATTATTTTTACTTATGCTTTGCATAAAAAAATATTAAATTTTTCTCTTGCCTTAAATTATGCATGGTATGGTGTATGCTATCTCTGAATTCATTTTTATAATTTGAGATCTGTAGCTAGAGTTTTCCACAGCAGAGATCCTTTTCCAATTGGAAGAATTTATTTATTTCTGTGCTTTTCTAATGAGTATGAAAACACCAATATATATTTTTATATATTTACATGTATCTATTAAATATTTTTAATGCATACATATATAATAAAATACATATAAGTAAATCGTATAGCCTAAAAACAACCATTATTTTGACTGCATATCTAGAAACAGAAATGCTGGGTGTATTACTACACTAATCCAGTGACATAAGAAGTCATACATGCTCCACTGTTTCCATCCACAGTACCCTTGTGACAGTTCATCATACTGCTAACTGTCATGACGCCAATATGACAAACATTCTGGATTCTTCAAGCATCTTACCAAGATTGTATGTCACTCATTGGTAATTTCTCCAATCAGTGTTTTATACTCTCTACATCTTCAGGCCTAACCAAGACTTGTCCTGCTATTATGGGAGTAGTCTACAGTTTACTTGACTGAATCTGAATCTTTGGATATATAAAGGGTGGTACATGCTGCTCACTTTGTTTATCAAGAATTGGAAAAAAAACAAAGTATTGCTCACTCTGAATCAGGAATTACACAGTACTTATCAATGATGATTTTTTTTATCAACAGTCCTTGGAATGTAAGTGTCTGCCTCTTAGATGAAAGTGTTTTAATCAAAAGACTGACTCCAGTTAGTAGCAGTTGCAAAGAAGAGCACAGATTCGAGATACAAAGTGAAAAAAAGAAGCTCAAATGCTTCTACTGGTCGAGTTGTATACTTCTCTCTCTCTCATTTTGCCATAAATTACACTGGACTCAGTCCCAAAGGAATCTCTCCTGCAATAGGCTCACATATTCTTCTGAAACAATCTCATTCAGAGAGAATGAATTCAAGACACCTGAAGAAGGACTATCAATGAATTCATATAGTGGTAACTAGAGTGAAAAACAAAGAGAAAGGCTATTCACAAGATAAAAGGTCAAGGAAACAAATCATGCACAAAGAAAGCCAGTTATAACAAAAATTAAACAAATGAGGTCCACAAGATGCCTTAGTGAGAGATGTTACCATCACACCTGAAAAACCATAGAACTCACACAGTGTAAGAAGCAAGTAGATCTATTACCTCTCCTCTGACCTCCACACATGTACTGTGCTACATGAGTTCTCTCTACAATACAATAGGTAAATAAATGTAAAACAAATTTTCATGAGTCAGACTCCCCTATCTTGCTTTAATGAGGCAAAACAGGTTACATTTGTTTATGTTGCAGTATATTACTCTAACTCTTTAAGGGTGTATTATATTTGTTTATGCTATATTTGTTTGACAATGTAAGGATGTATATAAATTATGTAAAGACGTGTTGCATTTGATTCACCTTGCCTACCTAAGGCACCTGATCGGTCTAAGGAGCTGAATGGTCAATAGCTATGCAGAGAAGATGGATAGGTGGGGCTGGTGGGCAGAGAGAATAAATAGAAGGAGAATTCTAGACTCAAGACAAACGAGGGCAAGAAGAATGAAAAGAGAGAAGAACAAGAGAGAATAAAGGAAAAAGAAAGGAGAATGCTGGGAAGAGTCAGGTGGCTGCCAGACAGCAGAGACATAGCAGGTCATATAGAAAGAAGGAAAAAAAGCCCTGAGGCAAAAGGTAGATAAAGAGAAACAGGTTAATTTAAGTTAGAAGAGGTAGTCAGAAATGAGGCTAAGCTAGGATGAGCATTCATAAATAATAAGAAGTCTTTCTCTTATGATTTGGGAGCTTGTTTGTAATCAAGCAAACAAACAAACAAAAAAAAGCCTGGTGCACCTGTGGGGATCAGGTGCAGAAAGCATACTTTGGCCCACAGAGGGATTCCCTAGTTTAACTGAATCACAAAGAGTCTAAACAGTTAACTTTGTTTGGTCTTGGACAAATATCGAAGAACTGCCAGTTTGTATCCTAATTGACAATTACTTTAGTTTGTGATGCTCAGAAGACATGCCCCTATTGGAATCACATCTCCTCTATCAACACGGCATTGTCAACATGCCTACCAACTGGGCCAGATGCCATCACTTATCACTACAATGATCCTCTGATGAAATTCCAGTAGTCAATCTGCGTTATCATGAAAAATCGCCTAAGATTTTTGAAACTATCCCACTCTTCACAGGAATTTCAAATGTACAACACATGCTTACTGGCTCACACCAGCCAACACTGTGGCAGGCCCAAATTATGGCTTCCTCTTATGACCCTAGACTCCATGCAGAGCATGGAAACACAGATAAGTATGTAAAATGTGGCTGGAGTCAGAAGTCCTGTATTGACTTCAGAGTTAAAATTCCAACAGAGTTCTCTGGTTCCTGAACACTCATCTTTAGAACAGGGAGGTTTGTCTCCATGGTCTTAGGAAACTCCTCAGCCTAACACAAAGCTCAGCTACTTTCCATTAACCACCCTAAGATCGTGGTCTTCTGACCAGAAATGCACATTACTCTGCTGAACTTTCCATGGTTTTCTTCTTCCCACCACCATTATCATTTCTAATACAGTTCACTTCTCAGATCATCCAAGTCTCTTTCATCCTCAAGTGAGACTTGATGTCTCACTCTTTTGTAGTTACTCTTAACCTCTTTGACTTTATCTTGGAAAACTGCTTATTTTGTGTAATTTCTCTTTAACAATGAGATAACTAATTCCATAAAGTTCTTGAGGTATTTGAAACTAGAAAATATGATTCTTGCTAGTTTAACAAATAGAAATTATTGAGTATTGGATAAAACATTTAGATGCTAATGAACTTAACAACTTCTTACATAAGGTGAGAACACCAAACTTTCATTTATTATACAGTCAGGACAACTTTGTGTGACTTCACAGAAATCATGATAATTTCAAACATACGATGCCAAATAGCATTTTCAAAGTATATAATATATGCATTATATTTATATTTATTGGTTGCTAAGATCTCTTTATTTATTCCAATAATGGATTTTCACAACTCAATAAGGTAGTTGCTTTTATTGACCAATATTTTGTGGTTTTTTAAAGGTACTTTGAAAAAGTTAATTAACTTACCCAGAGACACTAAAGATTAGGTAACAGGGCTGTGGTCAAATTCCTTGTACTTCACCACTAGCCAATGTTCCACCTTAACTTCTACATTTCAGAGTGCTACCTTCCATCCTTTAATGGGACTATTTGTTGTCCTTTCTTAGAACCTGACAGTGGCTCATGGTTGGAAAACAGGTGTTGGCAAATGATCTCTCCACAGCTTCTCCTTGGTCTCTCTCTACCTCTGAAAATTCCCTCTCCTGGGACTTGATGTGAATCCACTAGTAAATAAATGACACTCTCTAGAAATACCTGAAGAAAAGGTTTTTTGACAGTTATCAAAATCAAACACACACGTGTGATAACTGCTAAAGAAATAGAATTGATTATTGTAGGTAACTGAGAGCTCTATTGACATTTTGCACACTGGTTTGTGACACAAAACATTTGCAGAAGTGATCACACGTCCACCCACCTTAGAATTCAGGAGATCTTCAGAAGAAAATGTCCTCAAGGCTGTGACTCATCTTACCCAGCACCTCCTGCGGGTCAGTAGAGTCTGTGTGCCTGTGAGGAAGGAAGAGCAATAGCCTTCCCATGTGGACACATGGGTTAGTTGCAATATCTGAAATTTCAGAGGCCAGTGGAGGTAACTTCCATTCTTTAGAGGCAATGTTTGAATAAGTGATGGTACTTGAACACCATCTAGTACAAAGGAGTATAGGATAAACATCACTGAACTTTGAAGAGTTCCTTCATTTCTCCAACATCACTTCAATGTCTCTGACCCACCAGCTCCATCCACAGCTCTACTTTCTAACTGATTTTTGGGCATCTACAAGTGATTTATATGGCAGAACATCAGTGAGCCTGAAAGCTCCCTGGGAAGGTAGAACTTCCTCAACTGTGGTAGTGTTTAAGAAAATAAACTTTCTCAATCACAGAATTTTAATAATGCTGCTAAATCACTCCAACACACAAGTTTGAGTTTAACAAATTTAAGTTGAAAGACAGGAAACTCAGAAATATTATTAAATAAATTTATAAATCAAGTTGTTTGGCATAAAAAACAAAAAGACAAAGAAAAATAATAATCTTAAAATTTGTAACATTTTAAAAGAAAAAAATTTCCAGAATGTATGAAAAACAACTAAAGGTTAATTAGAGAAAATGTGGGTCTGGTGGGAAGGCTCAGTGTTTAAGAGCATTTGCTGTTCTTGCAGGGGACCCAGGTTTGGTTCCAGCACCCACATGGCAACTCATATCTTTCTGTAACTGCATTTCTAGGGATTTGACTGTGTATTTGGTCTGCACAGACAACAGGCACACACACACAAACACACACACACACACACAAACATACACACACACAAACACACACACAGGCAAATTAATTATTCTTATAAAATAAAGATAATTAAATATTTACCTATAAAAATGTAAAATGAATGTGCCAACCACTCCCTCAATGGAGCATTTGACCAAATACATGTAGTACACACACTACTCCTGCATGTCCACATCTTCCCACAATTCATGAGAAAAAGGTAGACTGGGATGATATTTAATTAACAATTTTCACCTACTAGATTGGGACGAGGAAATATGAGAAAAAAATCAAAGTACAGGTATCAACCTCCAGAAATTCCATAAAAACTCTAGCAGACTGTAAACTTACAAAGTAAAGATTTTTTACTTTGTAGGTAAGTGGTCACATTGACTTCCCAGACAGAGGATTCTGGTCTCTACCTTCTCTAGTGTCCACATGAGCATATGTCTTTCTTCAAATAAGATAGATGTTGCATGTTCTGTGCCAATTTTATAAACTTTACAGTGCAATATGTGTTCGTTTCTGAGGCAAACCAAAGGTATATTTCTCAAGGTTCTACTGCTATCAGCAGCGTTGATGGAGGATCTTTTATACATTTGTAATAGTTAGAAATATACCAGATTGCAGTTTTTGTTTTTCTTTTTTTTTTTTTGAAAATTTAAAAAACAAAACAAAACAAAACAAAAAAGAGAGATGTTGCTACTAGGATTTGGGAAAAAACAAAAGAAAGAATAGAAAATAACAAGAAAAAGAAAACTATGGTGCAATCCAAAACTTGATTGCCATATTTAAAAAGGGCCTTTTCTTAAAGGACATATTTTAATGGTTTGAGATACTCTGGAACTTCAGTGACCAGTTCTGTGCAGAACACTGGCAGAGAGAATAAAAAGTAAAAACACAATAATATAAATCATTCAAATGAGCATGGTGTTCTTTGGTTATACGAATTTAGTAAGTGCTACTCAGGCCAACTCTGTAAAGATCAGGATGACAGCGAGTATGTGTCTAAAGTAGATGATGTGCTTATTGACTGATAAATCTAAGTCTGTAAAGGTATTGAGAGGTCATGTATCATTAGCAAATATGATCTCTCTCTCTCTCTCTGTGTGTGTGTGTGTGTGTGTGTGTGTGTGTGTGTGTGTGTGCATGTAACATAATACTCTTAATGCTTTCTAATTATTGCACAGAACTGTAAATAAAAACATTTTAACAATTGAACAGTATTTCTCAACATGTAAATATGAGCTAGGACTTATAATACTGAGACCCCAGATGCTAACTGAAATTAGTAGAATGTTCCGTATGTTTTGGCATATACATAGTGAGGGTGAGGGAAAATAGATGAAAACATGTACAGAACAATATTTATATATGAATAGCAGCGACTTCTTGGAGTAGAAGGACTTCTTGGGGTTGAGATGAAACACATCACTCTCTCTACTTTTGGAATGTTGTTTCTTGAGGTAAGTTCACATTTTCTAAAAGTTAAAAAAAAACCCGCAGAATCTGAGACATGAACCACAGCACATCATTTGATGGCTCCCAAAGTGTGAAGAGACACCTGGAATGCACTCATGGGACGTGTTCAGGTCATACTGGCTTCTTTAGAGCAACCTGTTCTAGCTTCACTCTGACCATATCTGTCCCTTTTCTCCTCTTGAACTCTATTCACCAAAGCCATCTTTCTTTCTCCATAATCACCCCAAAGGAAGGAATTCACAGAGTCTTCTTTCATGAGTGTGATAATACCACAGAATCACTCAAAGGATTGACTGACTGTCTGGTCCAGGGTCCACAATTTCTGAGAACAGCAGGTTCCAACTACAGAACACAAAAACCCCTTGTTTCATGAGCTTATGAACTTGGAAGTTGACTGCCTCTTTTCTTTCCTGACCACAGAAAGGTAAATACTCAAGCAGATGGGAAACAGGGGAAGATAATATGGACCCCTCTTCATTATCAGCTGGAAGGGAGGGCTGTCACTGAAAACACAGAACAACATCATGATGGCAGCTGTGAGAACAGAGAAACATCAAAGGGATCTTGAGGGCAACAGTCTCTCCCAGTTCCCATCTGTGCATGCCCTCTCTAACAACAGGGCTTGTCTCTGCTCCTTCTCAAGACAGCCCTATAAATGTAGGCTGGCTCCTCACTCCCCACACACTGGGCTCCTGCTCACCCTTCCTCCAGGTGACTCTCAGCCATGAAGACTCTTGTCCTCCTCTCTGCCCTTGTCCTGTTGGCCTACTTGGCCCAGGCTGATTCTCTCCCTGAAGTAACTGAGGAGACTAAAGATGAGGATCAGCCAGTGGTAGAGGACCAGGATGTGTCCATCTCCTTTGGAGGCCCAGAAGGCTCTGCTCTTCAAGAAGCAGGTGAGTGGTGGTGCCCACTATGATAGTGGGTTGGAGTCTCCTGAGAGAGAGTTTGAAGATGTGCCTTGGAATCCTGACATGAGCTGTGTGATTCGGGTAGTTATCTCTGTTGATCCTATAGGATTTTAACTGTCTTCTTTATATGAGTAACAGTGAAAATTTAAAAAAAATGTAATTGATTTTCTTTCTTTTTAAGTTTTTTGATCTAAAAATGTGTCTGTGGAAAATATTTAAAATATACAACGTATTTATTAGCCATTTGTCTATCCAACTGATACTTTTATTATAGAAAGAATACTCTGCTTTGCTTTAAATAATACAGTTAAGAACCAAATGCCTGTTGTATGATATTTTGTTTGTGTACTGACAAATAAGGCTTGCCGGGAGATCAGAGTGTGGAGGTAGCCAATAGTTAACCATATAAGCCAGGCAGTGCTGGTCCATGACTTTAAGCCTAACAATTGGAGGATTCACATTTTTAACATGGAAGTGGAAACAGGAATATAAGGTAGTTGGAGACAGAATCTCCCCCTACTTGGTCTGAGGATTCCAGGAGGTAAATCATTCAAATGTCTTTTGTGGCTTCTGCTCTGCTTCTCTGACACACAGGCAAGCTCTATGTTTCAGAACACAAACAAAAATTTCATACCACATACGGCAGTGTATGAATATGTTGGGTCAGGAGACATACAAAGGTAGATGAGTGTGAAATGGGTTTCAAGTGCTGCATGGGATCAACACTTGTTCAATGTATTATTTCCCAGTGTTTGGAGTTGATCATGGTGCCTGGTGTGATGTCACCAACACAAACAAACCTCCTCTTTACCATGTATTGTGATTCTTTATAGTATTGTACACTATTGTATACTGTAGTCTTCCTTACTTAATGCCTCATATCCTGTCTCCTTAGCCAGCAGAAAAATCTTGACTTGCTCCTGTAGAAGATCCTGCAGATTTTTCGAACGTGTCACTGGGATCTGCAGGAGAGGGTCCAAACGCTTCATTTTCTGCTGCCACTGAGTCTAGAGACAAGATCACCATGTGCTCTGAGACCTTATGATCTGTCATTTCCCTTGTATTCACCTCAATTGTTTTTCCCTCTCCAATAAATTTCCTTGCAAAAAAAGAATATTTTTTTTTCTTTGATGTTTTCTTTGTGGCTTAATCAGGACTCTTTCAAGATATCTAGTAGAATATGCAATGAATACCTTATAAAAGAAACCTGGTTTACATTTTAGTAGTCAAGTGTGAACAGGAGGATAGATAGAAAGTCACATCTTAGTGATTCTGCTCTAGCTACTTCTCCTGTCTGTCAACTCTCCTGTCCTTTAGATGGGACTCACGCTCAGAAACATGTCCCACATTTCAAGGATCCATTCTTCTATTGGAGGACATTGAAGTTGTTTCCACTCTCTAGCTATTGTGAACACAGCAGTAATGAACATGCCTGAGCAAGTATCTGTGGAACAGGATGCGGAGTCCTTTGGGCATTTTCCAAGGAGTGTTTCAGCTGTGCCATATGGAGAGTTCCTTGTGGACTTTGAGAAATCTCCACACTGTTTTCTGTAGTTCCCGTTTGCAATCCCACCAGCACTGAATGAGGGCTCCCCTTTACCTATACGCTCACCAACAACTGTTGTCTGTTGTTTCTTGATCTTAGCCATTCTGACTGGGGTTAGATGAAACCTCTGAGAACATTAAATTTGTGTTTCTCTAACTGTTAAGATTGTTGAGCACTTTTAAATATACTTATTATCTATTTGTATTAGTTCTTTGAACATTTCCAACAAGCTGTTAACCTGTTGGGAAAATACTTAACCTTTCCCCAAACTCTTTCCAGATTACTGCCTTTTCTACCTACCCACGTTTGTGTCCCCCCTTTTTTAAATCCATCTAGGCCATTTTCTGTTGCCCATATGTTTTTAGATATGAGGCATTCATATCGCAAATTTACCATGGGATACACTCAGATAGAATCAGTCCCCTCTCTAAGTAGCTAATAACTGGTAATACAACAACTGATAGGAGTGGATTTTTGTACTCAACTCCCATCTCCATGGTGGAATCTGGTCTGATTTGGGCTTACACACTACTGTCATACCACCTTGATCGTTCCTGATCTCATTTTAGGTATTTTTTATATCTATTTTTCCCCCAAGTTCGCTGTTTTGATCCATAGCTTATTTTCAATTTGGTTGTTTTCTTAACGTCTTTATTGTATCTTTTTAGTTCTCTGTGTATGCTGGATGATATCCTTACCAGAGGTATAGCTATGAAAAGATCTTTGTCACACTCTGAACTTCCTCTTTTCTTCACTGATTTATATTATTATTTGCTATAGGGAGGTGATTTGTTTTATAAGGACCTATTGTCATTTTCTGGCCTAAATCCTAAGTTGTTAGTCCTATACACATGTATATATAAGCATTGTTACATGGACTCTCTTATAGATGCATATATGTATGTTTAAGCATTCAAAATTTATGCACATATATATTATAATTATAATTAAAGAAGTGGTAGTATATTTGTGATGGGGATGTGGGAGGAATTGGAAGGATGAATGAGAGCGAGAAGCAGAGTAGATGCAGTGTTGTTCATGTACATGGTTCCCAGGAAAATGTGTAAAATGAAACTGAAATTTAAAACATTGTATTCCACATGAGTTTTGTTAGAAACCTCATCAAATTCTGCATGTCTCATAGACACTGTGCCCAAAGGACTGTCTGTCCTTCAGAAGCCTTGGTATTAGCCCTGTACAGTGTCTTTTCCTCAGCCTGTGTTTAGTGCAGTACTGGCCACCTCTGATGCCTGACAACCTGGAATACTTCCTGCTTAGAATCTACAACAAACAGAATTCTGGACACATGAACAAACTCCCTTATAGGGTAGTGATGAGGATACCCTTTTAATATTAAGTACATTTGACTTACCATATCTTCATCTTCCTATTGTTTACACTTTCTTCTCTCTTCCTTCCTGTATTGTGGGGTCAGGAGCCCTCTACCTGCTATCTTCTCCATGGAAGAGCCAGTTGCTTGATGTGCATGAAGGACCAGATTGAGGTGGAATTTCTGTGTCCTCAAGACCACAGTTTCAGACACTTCACCCACACCCTACTTTGCTCATGTAGGGATTTGATGTGAGATTCACTGGATTCATTTGGGGTTGAAAATAATCAACTTGTGTTAAGTATATATAAAGTTGCTTTTTAGAGACATGGTTTCTCTGTGTAGCCCAGGCTATCCTGGAACTCACTTTATAGATGCTGCTGGCCTCAACCTAACAGTCAGTCCACCTCTGCTTCCCAAATGCTGGGATTAACGGCATGTGCCACCACCACCACCACCCAGCTAGATAATTTTAAAAATATACTTTCTAAGTTGATAGGTAAACATTGGTATTCCATTGAAGCACCATTTGCATTTTTGTATGAGTTAGTGCTCGATTTGCATGGAAGGAATAATTTGTAGATCCTGGTATTCTCTTGTTATTGTTCATTTTGTGTTTGATTAATATGTAGTGTTACAAACTCTTCATAAATTTAACAAATTAGCACTGTTTCCTAAGTTTTACAGAATGTTTGAAAGCTTATAATTTTCTCTGGCATTAACTTCATAGTTCATAAGTCCTGTATGTGTTTAATATATCATGCACCCCATAAACTTATCTGGGTATCAGAGAACAGAACAGCCACTATAATAAACATAGGTTTAGGCAGTGGTAGCATATGCCTTTAATCCTAGCATTCCAGAGGAATGGAAACCACACTGGAAACAGCCAAGCATGGTGACACAAGCCTTTAATTCCAGGAAGTGATGGCAGGAAGCAGAAAGGTATATAAGGCATGAGGACCAGGAACTAGAGCCTTTTTAATCTTTTATCAGCAGTTCAGCTGAGGTTCATTCGGATGAGGACTCAGAGGCTTACAGTTTGAGGAAACAAGATCAGCTGAGAAATTGGCGAGGTGAGGTAAGCTCTGGCTTTTTCTGTTTCTCTGAAACTTCAGCGTTCACACCAATATCTGGCTCCCAGGTTTGTTTTCATTAATAAGACCTGGAACAGTTCCTGCTACACGTGTATTATTCCCCCTGACTTTTGTAAACCTGGACTTTCTTTATTAGTGATTTCCTGCCATAAACGCATGCTTTCAACATTACGTCCTGAGTCAAGTTCTTTCTCTCCAGCAGCGTTTCATGAATGTTGTCATTCTGACATATACATCACGTGCATTCGCCCAGCAAGTGCAGAGGAAACAGGACTGGAGATGGCACTGATGAGTCAGGGATGGCAAAGTGACTTTGGTGACACCTTCCTGGGCTGTTCCTGCTTCTTCTCTGCCCTTCTGTGCCACAACCTTCTTTCCATCCTCAGCGAACACATAAGTCTTTTCATCAAAGATCCAAAGTTGATCCTGGACTATTACCTCTCATCTTGAACAATTTGTGTGCTCAGGATGCCAAATTGGTCCCTCTGCTTCAAAGACATTCAGACTGGTGTTCATGGCAGTTCGGAACCCCAGTATGGGCCACAGCTTTCAGTACTTGTTTTTCCTTGCAGTCGCTGTGTAGACACACCAACAACATTTCTGTGTTTGTTTCTGACTTTTTATTAAAATTATTCTTTTGGCATAATATATTATGATCACAGTTTTTCCTCTCAAATCCTCTCCCAGATCATCCCCACCATTTCAACTTGATGTCTTTCTCTCTCTCTCTCTCTCTCTCTCTCTCTCTCTCTCTCTCTCTCTCTCACTTTAGAAAACAAGCAGGCAAATCAAACAAACATAGAAGAATAAAATGAACAAACAAAGAAAAAGCATGAGATAATCAGATGTGGAGAGACACATACATAAACAAAACCCATGACAAAACAAAACATAAGACAGTATTAGAAATCATAATATAGAAACAGAAGACCAGTAAAGTTAAAAAAAAAAAGTAAAAGCCCAAACAAAGTAATAGGAGACAAAAATACCTTCAAAAATATCTTTGAGTTAATTTATATTAACATTTTGTAAACAATTTTCTTCACTCAACTTTCATAGGGCATTTGGATTATAGGTGGTGCCTTGTAATAAATATTGTTTTAATGCTTTCCTCTGTGTACACAAAAAGTCAAGTTCCATGGTCTTCTTATCACATCCCTGAAGACGGAATTTGCAGATACACCCTAAAGAGAGGCTGTGAAACCCAAAGGAAGGAATTTGCAGAGATGTTCTAAGGAGAGGCTGTGAGACTGAAAAGAGGGAATTTGCATATACTCCCTAAAGAGAGGCTGAAGCAGCAGCAGTCATCAGGACTGGGCTCTTGCTGACTCATCCTACAACCCCCACATTTCTTTCCTTAATATCTTTGAGAGTCAGTTTCCTATTTTCTTGTCTCTCTTTGTACTCTTAGTTTGACAAATGGACAAACAAATCGACAAAAACAAATTTCCATTGTTACTGAAAGTATTTTCTATTCATTCCTTCAGTATTAGAATGCCTGGGAAGAAAAACACACATTTTTTGTTTGTTTGTTTGTTTTGTTTTTGGAGAGAGGGTTTCTCTGTGTAGCTTTGGGGCCTTTCCTAGAACTCATTCTGTAGTCCAGGCTGGTATGGTGATACTTTATTTGTACTGAAATGTGATTTTATTTGTATGTTAATAGATAAAGTTGCCTGGGGGTCAGAGCTAATAGGAAGCCATAGCAGGTGCCGGGCAGTGGTGGTTGATAAATTCACAACATGCCCCCACGGTTGGGCATACCTGTTGGACCTAGACACTTCTGCCTAGCCAGTTCCGGGTCAAAATAGCCATATCCTGGTCAAAACATTTCACATGACCAGGACCCTGTGGCTTTGCATGGTTGCATAAAGTACGCAGGGCAACCATATGATCTATGGGTATGCGTGGAATAGCCACATGGCCCTGTGTTTGCATGCATAACCCAGCCTTTATAAGCCGGTGCCGTATTACCGGCTCCTGTCTTTATGCATGTGTCATTTCGCAGGCCTGTCACGTCTGTCTCTTTCTGTCTTATCTTAATAAAACTCTTGTTAGTGGATTCTGTCGTGTTTCGTGACATTTTCTTGCAGGGTAAGAGCGCCAAGTAACTAACAGTGGTACATGCCTTTAATCCCAACACTGGGGAGGCAGAACAAGGATACAGCCAGCATGGAGACACATGCCTTTAATCTCAATACCAACCATAGAAGACCTGGAGGTCTGTATAGACAGGCAGTGACGAGGAGATCATGTGGTTGGGTTTACAACCAATGAGAAGGCAGAACAGAAAGTCAATAAAAAGGACAAACACAGAGGAAGTAGGTCTCTTGTGGAGAGGAAGGACAGCAGCAGCAGTGAAGGGTAAGGTTTTTAGCTCTTAGCTACTGCTCTGACCTCTTGGGCTATTAACTCTGCATTTGGCTCTGTGTTTCTTATTTAATATGACCATTCATCTAGCCTTGAACTCACAGAGACCTGCCTGCCTCTGCCTCCCTAGTGCTGGGATTAAAGGCATGCACCACAACTGCCCGGCTCAAACACACATATTTTTTCAGTGTTATTTTTGAAAATTGAATTTACCCAGTCCCTAATTTTGTATTTTATAAAAATATTTTATGTTTATTTTATATATTTAATAACTTATTTGTCATTTAAATCTTTTTCTTTCTCCTTCAACTGAATATCTTTTTTTTAACATGGCTTATCATATTTTTTTAATTTATTTTACAATACTATTCAGTTCTACATAATAGCCACAGATTCCTTTGTTCTCTCCCTTCCTGCCCCCCTCCCCTTCCCCCAGCCCACCCCCATTCCCACCTCCTCCAAATCGAGGAATCTGGATGCAGACATCAACTGAATATCTTGCTCAGCACCTCCTATGAGTAGCAGGGGCTGAGTGTCTGTGAGGGGGATAAAGAAATTGGTCTTGCCGGGCAGTGGTGGCGCAGGCCTTTAATCCCAGAGGCAGAGCCAGGTGGATCTCTTTGAGTTCGAGGCCAGCCTGGTCTACAAAATGAGTTCCAGGAAAGGTGCAAAGCAACACAGAGAAACCCTATCTCGAAAAACCAAAAAAAAAAAGAAATTGGAATTGGTCTCAAGTAAGCTCATCAGGCAACTGTAGGCTCAAAGGTAATGGCCTATTGGACATGGACTTTTGCACTTCCAATGCATATACAGCACTGAACCACAAGATGGATCACAGTTTCCAGAGCTTGTTTCTTCTTACAGTTCTGAATCAGAGCCTTTAATAGACCAATTGTTCCTGTTCCAGACACCAGTGTGGATAGTCAACAGATCTCCAGCCTCCTTTTCCTGGACAGACCATGACCATTTAAATTATGACTTGAGATGCCTGATAATTAGATTTACTTCTTCTATTTATAGATAAGAGATTAAGGCTTCTCATTGTCTCAAAGGTAGGGATGTGTGCGCATATACCCATATGATGTGATCAGTCAGCTATTGGGTTCTGGTTACAGGGCACACATGTTAACAACAATGAGAATAGCTAGTTTTGTAACATGCTGGACAATTAATAGAGAATGTAGGGTTGGAGATAAGTACATGGGGCTATGCTACAGCCATGTTGCTTAATCTTCAATGACTTTGAGTGAGAGATGTAAACTCTCCAAGTTACTATTGAAACTCAAATAAGAAACTGCTTAATGAAATCCTTTCCTTGTCAAGGTTATAATAGACCCACATATACAGTTAGCTTTCACTCTGCAAACACACTGCTCATGCTCTCTAGTCCTGCAGGAGACTCTTAACCTCTTCACTGCCATTCTCCTGCTAGTCTTCAGTGGCCCAGAATGGACCACTCTGAGAAAAACCTAAGGCATCTCTGTGCCAGGAGCCCCTTGGATAGAGAGCCATGACATGATTAAAGAATGGCCACAACATGATAGGGACAAATATCTAGAGAGGAGTAGCTAGAAATCAACTGCATAAAAAAATTCTGGAAAGATTATATCTATATATCAATATCATCTACATATATATCAAATAAGCATGCAGATCAAGTAAGTATAGGAGATTATCTTCTGCCATAAACTTCTGAATGTTTGAAATTTGCTAAATATGAGATGTAAAAGAACAGACTATGAGTAATTAATATTATATTTAAGTATTAATTTTAATTGCAGAGCCTACTTCAAAACTCTACCTATTAGAAGAGATTATAGAATTGGAAATGTGTGTGACTGTCAATAAGCATATGTACTGGGGCTGGGTTCCAGAAACACCTACAATGAAAGGCAGTAAGAAAAAAATCTAGCATCCTTGAGAAAACAACAGCTCCTATGGATAGGTTTTGCTTAGTACATCACCAGGAGGGACAAAGACAAGGAAGTGCAGATAGAAGCATATCTGGGAACACAACAAGCCTTTACCTTTTAAGAAACAACACATTCCTGTGTTCTAGAGGAGGAAGCATCTATAGTCCAGATCATTTCCCTCGGTCCTTAGTGTGCTAAGGGTCAGGGTGCTCTTATAAACATAGCATGGTTCTCTCTCAGATGAGGCTGCATAACAGTCCATACATCTTGAGAAGTGGCACATTCATCATTCTTGGGTAGAAAATCCCGTTATATAGACTCTTTTCTTATGTCCTCAGTGAGCCAAGGGTCAGAACGATCTTAAATGTGTAATGTGCCTCTATATTAAACAAGGCTATTGGCCATAAATTGTACATACATAAAGTGAACTTTTAGAGGATTTGGCTTATGAAGAGATGATGTGTGTGTGTGTATATATTTATATGGTACAGGCTGTATATACTGTATATATATATCCTGTGATCTATATACCATAGGGTAGAGAGTCTTATGACTTTTGTCATATTCATTTACTATTATTAATAACCTTCATTTATTCCCTTTTATTGTAATTTCATTTTTGCTATTTCAATGTTTATACATTCAATCAGCAACATAGATTATTCAATGTTAAGTCTATTTTTGGTGCATCTTATGTTGATTATTTTATACTTTAAATGGAAAACATCAATGTATGTATCATATAACATATAAACTATTTAATTTATTTCCCCCCTAGATTTTTTGAGATATAATTGACAAAATGCTATTTAATATATACAATGTGAAGATTTGGTACATTATACACTGTGGTGATCAACAGTGTAATTTACATAATTATCATCTCTGAAATGAACACTTCAAATTTCTTTCCTTTATTTTTTGATATTAAAATATAATTACATCATTTTCTCCTCTCTTTCCTCCCTCCAAATCCTTCTATAATACCCCTCCTTTCCCTGTTTCAATTTTTTTTGTTGTTTTTGTTTTTTGTTTTTTGAAGACAGTGTTTCTCTGTGTAGCTTTGCGCCTTTCCTGGAGCTCACTTGGTAGCCCAGGCTGGCCTTGAACTCACAGAGATCTGCCTGCCTCTGCCTCCTGAGTGCTGGGATTAAAGGCATGCACCACCACCCTGTTTATTTTTTATCTATTTTTTTTTTTTGGATCTCTGTTTCAAATTTAAGGCCTCTGATTTCATTGATTTTTGTCACACACATATGTGTATGTGACATATATATAAATATACATTTATAATTTTAAATTAATAAAAGTACCTTGCTCTTTGAGTATGTTACTTGCATGATGTTTTCAGTGGTGGTCATTCAGGATGGGATAAATAATTGGTGTGCTTTCCCATGGCAAAGACTCTACCACTATGCATTCTTTAGTTGCCTGTAGTTCTCTGTGTAGGGCTGAGGCCTCCTGGGCTTTCCCCCATCCCTTCAGCTTATCTGTTGTTGTTCTTGTTCAGCTCATGCTCAGGAAGTCATGTTGGAGAGACTTTATGGGTGTGTGTTCTGACATTCTTTGGAGACACAATATATATAGGAAACTCTCTGATCATCTGGCTCTTCCAATCTTTCTGCCCTTGAGCCTTAGGTGTGCCAGTTGTGTTGTAGATGTATCCACTGGGACTGAACTCTACATTTTGATTGGTTGTGGTTTTCTGTAATGGTCTTTCTTGGTTGCCAAGAGATGTTTCCTTGATGAGGAGTAAGGAGTACACTTATCTGTGAGTATATGGACAAATATTTAGAGTGTACTTAGGGAGTATACTGGCTTAGTAAAATGGTGGTTGTAGGTTCTCCTCTAAGATTCATGACTTCACTAAACCTGGGTAGTTGACTAGATCTCCAGTACCAAGCATAATATCTGTCTTGTTGAACAGTCTAAAAGTCCAATTAATTAGAGAGCGGTTGGTTATTACCAAAGTATACATGCTACTACTACATCCTGAGTATTGTTTTTTTTTTTTTTTTTATTCATAGACATCATAGCTGAGTAGAACTGCTAATGTAGGTTGGTTGCTTCCCTCCTCTGGAAGCTTACATGGTACTGGAAGGCACGATGAAGACTAGACTCCTCAAGAAGGAAACTTTCAGGTCAGCTCTAGGTCAGGGACCCCTGAGACATGCATCTAAAGTACATGGTGTCTTCAGTAATAGGGAACTTATCTTCCACCTCTAGAGGGCAACCAAGGACAACTGTAACAGACTATGGTGTTTTATTGTTCTCTTGGATAACCCTGGTAACCCAATCAAAAGGGGGCTTATCATGTCTAGTGTTGGAGTTTTTGTTAGATTGTTTTTGGCTCTAGGAGGGAGAATTGTCAGCCCAGATGAGAAAATCTCATCAAAACTATATGTACAAAATTATAGACATACTTACTGTGTTATAGGTGTTTTTTGGTTTTGTTTTGTTTTGTTTTGTTAGATTGTACTGGACTGCTGAGCTTCTCCATAGGAGAGGGAATAAGCATCAGCATGAAATGTCAACTAGAACATGATGGGAAAGGATGGCAAAGAAGACACCTGATAAGAAACTATTATCCAGCCTGGCGGTGGTGGCGCACGCCTTTAATCCCAGCACTCGGGAGGCAGAGCCAGGCAGATCTCTGTGAGTTCGAGGCCAGCCTGGGCTACCAAGTGAGCTCCAGGAAAGGCACAAAGCTATGCAGAGAAACCCTGTCTAGAAAAAAACAAAACAAACAAGCAAACAAAAAACTATTATCCATATATAGGCAATGTGTGCAACTCAGAAACCAAAACCAAGTCAAACACTAAATGGTAGGTGACCCAAAGAGATATTTCTTAAAATAGAAATGCATTTTAAGATGATATCATTCTCCCTACCTAAACGATAAGTAAGACATCTTTGTGAATTTCCCCTTAACCATGACTACTGTCCTTAGAAGGCACCAGAGGTCCCCACAGGAAAGCCCTCGAAGGGTGTCGGCACATATAGGCTCTTCCAGAGTGCTCTTGCCTTCAGGGAGTCAATTGTCACCGGGCCTCAATGACACATCCATTCCTTGAAAATGAAGGGACTTTCATTACTTATAGTTCCTTGACTGTGCGGAGAGCATTCAGGCTTTGAAGCAGCACAGTTCAGCTGGGATTCATTCTGCATGAGGATTCAGAGGCCTTCAGTCTGAGGAGACAAGACCAGCTGAGGATGCGGCAAGATGAGATAGCTGTGGCTTGTTCTGTCTCTCTGATCTACCAGCATTCACCCCAATAACCGGCCTCAGGTTTGATTTTATTAAATAAAAACTTTTAAGATTCCTGCTACATCTGGCGCCCAACGTTTGTGTTATGAATTCATGAAAAAGCTGTTTGCCTGTGGCCTTGTGAGCCTTAGCTCAGGCCCAAGCTACACTCAGCCAGTTGTGGTGGCACACGCCGGTAGGATTTGCTGAAGGAGACAGAGGCAGTAGGATCTCGAGTTTGAGGCCGGCCTAGGAGGCTTGGGAGAAACTTCGGCCCGGACTGAGCCACAAACAGTGGTGGGACCATGGAAGCAGTGGCTACTGCTCCACGTTGCCAGCTCCTTCTCATCGTGTTGGTCACTGTAGAGATGCTGCTACCTGGGACAAAGGGTTTACTGCTGCTGGTTCAGAGAAGAATTGCCAGGACCATCGTGTTATAAGAAAGCATCGGCAAAGGTCAGTTTGGAAAAGTTTGGCAAGACAAATGGTGGGGAGAAATTGTTGTGAAGATTTTCTGTTCTAGGGAAGAATGTTCATGGTTCCGAGAGACAGACATTTATCAGACTGTGATTGCTCCAAACCACAGAAGAGGCACAAAAACAAAACGAAACAAAACAAACAAACAAAAAGTCTGCATGGAACCATGACCACACCTAACAGCAACTTTGAAATCTTCAAAAGGACTATGGTAAAGCCATTAACTGATTAACACCACAGAAAGATCTGCTTTGAACTACAAACTGCTTAGGACAATTTTGAGGTGGCTAGCTGAGATGATCCAGCCTGACAGACTACTTGAACAAAGACTTGAAACAAGCCCTGAACTTTCCTTTTATGCAGAGACTGGACAAATGATACAGGACTTGACGATTAACCCAAAAATTTTCTTTTCAAGATTCCCTAAAGATATCTTCACCCCTAGAAAGCAAAAAGAAAAAGAGAATAACATATGAGATAGATCATTGAATCTACTCTGAGAAAAAAGATAAAGAAATAATAGGATAAATAGGTAGATCATTGAATCTACACTGAAGAAAAAGGGGAAGATATAAAAATGACAAAAGGTAGACTACTGAATGTATTATGAAAAGAAAAAAGAGAGAATGTGGATATAATAAGATTAAAAAGGGAGATTATGGAATCTACTTTTAAAAAGGAACTACTTGTTTTAAATAAGATAAGTAATGAAAATTTTTTGTTCTGAGTTTTTCAGATGTTACTGGACTGGACATTGTTAATATATATAATGGAGGTTTTATCTGAATCTGTCAAATGTTAATGGACTAGATATCATTAATGTAATTTTTGGCTGTATATATTGTATATACTTATTGGATAGTATTTCTTGTATTAGTTATAAGCTTTCTTTAATTTTAGACAAAAAGAGAGGAAATGTGGTGATATTGTGTTCCCCAAAATATCGTGTACCTTAATAAACTTATCTGGGGTCAGAGAACAGAAAAGCCACTAGTTAGGCAGTGATAGCACACACCTTTAATCCTAGCATTACAGAGATAGAAATCCCTCTGGATCTCTGTGAGTTCAAGGCCACATTGGAAAAAGCCAAGCATGGTGACACATGCCTTTAATCCCAGAAAGCCAGCCTTTAATCCCAGAGAGTGGTGGTAGAAAGCAGAAAGATATATAAGGCATGAGGACCAGAAACTAGAAGCATTTGGAGAGCACTCCTCTGTCCAAATCTTGGGATGCAACAGTGGCTCATGGGACAGACTTTCCCTATTTAATAGTCACTTGTGATGTCCTAATATTTTGTGGTTAATTTCCATTAGGTAATTCCCACACCTGTGGTGCAAAGACATTTAGGCTGTTTGGAAAAGCTGGAGAAAGGCAGGGATTCCCAGAGGGACCTTTTCAGGAATCCATGGGAATGTAGAACAATGACAACTAGTATTGAAGAAGTCAACCCACTAGACCCATGAGTCCCTGTTGGGGGTCCCCATTTGGCAAAGCTGTGGGATTATTGACTGTAAATGACTGGTTGTTTTCTGTCTGCAACTATCTAGGGTGCCACTGCTATCCCTCCCTAGTAAGAACAGCTGTGGGGGGGTCTTTCCACAGTCTTTTGGTAATGTGTTTTACATCTTTGGACATACATATTGTTGTGGGTGGTCAGTTAATGATTTCTCTTTAAGTTATATAATTTTGATGTATAGAAATAATATTGGGATATTTTACACTACTCAGACTGACACAGGATTCTCAGTCAGAAAGACAGCCTTTTACACAGACAGATAACTTTAGACTTCAGAGCAGATTCAAAGCAGGCTGGTTGCCCCTAGAGACAAATACATGAGGTCATTTTTCCAGGTGTTGTTTTGCTTATTCAAGATCAGAGCTTGAAGCAACCTTAAATGTAACTTTTTCAGTAATTCACTTTTGCACATAGTCCCAGCCTCAGATGATGCTACAGGCTTTAAGGTTCAGTCAACTGTTTACTTACTATCTGGGATCCCTCACCAACTTAGAGCTACATGTGTGGGTCAGTGTGACATTACTAGCCTAAGAGAAACTGCATGACTTATCTTGTACTATGAGAATGGGTTGGACCCTGAAAATATAACATGTAATAGTCCAGATTTAGCTGGAAGAGAGATTAGTGGTGGTATGGAAGAGATATTACTGTGTAGAGCTGTGTGAGAGCTGCTGCAGAATGTGAGTGAAGTGTGTGTGTGTGTGGTTTTGTGTGTGTGTGTGAGTGTGTGTGTGTGTGTGTGTGTGTGATGAGTGAGAGATACAGAAGAAGCATGAGAGAAGTGTGAGGGAATGAGTGGGTGAATGAGTGAGTGAGTAAAGAGTGAGTGAATAATATAGAAGTATGTGTGTGTGTGTGATTGTGTGTGAGAGAGAGCTCTGTGAAAGAGATGCTGCTCCATAGAGTGCCTAGGAACTGTGTAAAATGCTGTATGGTGAGAGAGCTATGCAAATGAGATGTTTAGCTGTAACTGTGTGGAGACAAGGAAGATGAAATTGTAAAGAAAAGAGATGTAGAAGAGAACTGTATGTAAAAGAAAGATGTGTAGCCCTGAGAAACCAGATGTAACTTTGAATAGAGATATATCATCATATGTATGTAAAGAAAGATATGTAGCTGTATATATAGAATGTAGCAGTGTGAAAATATGTAGTTGTGTGGAGACAGAAGAGTCAGAGACCATTTTTTTAAGATGAGATAAAAGAGAAAGTTACCATCAAAAATCATGTGTTTCCTTATTTTATCAGTCACATAAATAGAAACTTATTTCCAAATATTCTCTGATAGAAAAAGGCTAGCCCTCAGATAGATAAGAATTGTTCCTAGGCCCTAGATGCATTGGTGGATTTTCTTGCATTACCCTGGAGGTAGCCTTGGAGCAGATTTTACATAAGGCCTCTGATAGGCCCCTTATCTCTCTTGTGTAGGACTAGAAACAGTTGTTTGCCCAACTCTGCTTACACCGTGGAGCATGTGCAGCACAGGCCTGTTCCTGAGGCTTAATATCTAATGTTAGAAAGTATGAAAGGGCACAAAGGAAACATGTGTCTTACAAATCTGCTTTATACTTGGTGAAGATGACTAGAATAAATATTCGATGAATGTGTAGAGAAGGATTTGAAAGCGAGTTCTCAGTGAATCTCCCAGGACCTAGGTTACAACCATGAAAGCTAATTAAGCCATTCAGTGGATAGGGATTCTGCACTAAGATGAGATTGTACGTTGGTTCTGTTGTGTGGCTGTACAGTTTCTAATGGACTCTCTTGTGTGATTCATATGTATATATCATGTCATTCTCTGGAGGGACCAGATGCACCCTTTCTTGGCCAGTATGTAAGGATAAACAGCTCTCTAGAGCAACATGGACAAAACACTCATGAGTTTGTTACTTAAGACATAATGTCTTCTGGATGTCTCAGAGGCCGGACAGATAGCAGAGCATTTGGAAGTAGACAGTCTTGCCAAGTGATGTGTGTTCAGTGGCATTATACCGAAACCAATATTGGTCATCTTTAAGGGCTGTGTTAGACCAAGCATGCCCAGCATGGATATTGCATGCAGGAAATGCACCAGCTTTCCACCATACAGGAGGAAAAACAGTGATTTCAGATGACCTGAAATCCTGTGACACCTGCTATCAGCATGCAGACCTGTCTGAGCTCTTCTTGAACATATATGGTAATTTCTTGACCAATAGCAAAATCTCACACATGTCGGCATGCTGTATTTTTGCTTCCAAGACTTGAAATATTAATATGTTCACTTTCTTCTTACTGGATGATGTTATGCTCTGAAATCTTAAGTCTTACTAAAATTACTGTGTGGGAATCTTCCTCCTAAAGTTTATGAAATTTCTGAGTGTGGTCTTCTGTCAGGGGATTGGGTTAAAAGGGAAGAACCACCATAGATGGGATAGTTGTTTTTATAAAAGAGGCTGAGGGAACTGACTTGTCCCTTTTACCAGGTGGGGATATTTCCTGAAAGTATCATTTATCAACCAGGAAGTGGGCTATCATCACAGAGTAAATCTTTTGACACTTTTATCTTAGACTTCATAGACTCTATAACTGGAGGAAATTTGTACCATCTGCTGTGTGCAATACAAAGATCAATGACCTGATAGGTGGTTTTGTGTTATACTAATCACAATGGTTCATACTGGAACCCATCTGCCATACTTTGAGGGACTCTGTGTCTTGTGGAGGAGACCACAGGAGAAGAACTGAGTACTCTTACAGTGCTAGACTTGAAATAGTTATAGCCAGATTTCTCATGAAAAAGAGATTTGATTTATAATATTTACAAATATCCACCATTAAAACCCACTCAGCTTCAGACAGGGACCACTGTCTGATGATCACCCTCCTCCCTTGCCAGAATGGATGGTTGTGGTCTGCACATGTTGTCTCAGCTCACAGCCTTGCTGAGCTTCCTCCTGACAGCAGTACCACTTATCTACCATGCTGGAAAGTTCTGCAATAATCTCTCCAAATCCTAGAGAACCACTCCTTATTTTGCTCAGGGAGTAGACCAATATTCATGTGGGAAATGTGAGGTAGAACACATGCATATGTTGTATGGAATCCATCTCTTATTGTAATGGTTTCTTACACAGCAGTGGGAGAGCAAAGCATGCTAATGTTCACAGTGAGAGAACCTGTAACTTTTATAGATTATTTCATACAAACTTTTGCTTTGTCAAAATATTTATGAAGTAGGACTTCATCTTTTGACTTAATTTCTCAAGAATAACATAGAACATATAATAAGTATGTGGCATGAAGTCCGGCCTCATTGGGATGTTTTGGTGAACAACAATGCTCCAGCATATATCTCTGGTAAAATGAAACAGTTTTTTTTTTTTGCTTATTACAATATAAAGAATATTACAGGTATACCACACAATCCTACAGGCCAAGCAGTCATAGAAAGATCAAGTTGAACTCAAAAGGATATGCTAAATAAACAAAAAGTGTTAACAAAGACATCCCAGAAATAGATTACATAATGCTTTATTATCTTTGAATTTTCTCAATGCTAATGAGAAAGGAACAACAGCTATGTTAAGACATTAGATAATAGAAAAAACTATAGAATTAAATCAGCCTATATACTTAAAGATGTGCTGACCTCAGAATTGAAATCCTGATATGTGTTACATTGGGGACAAGGTTTTTCTTTTGTTTCTACAGGAGAAGAAAAGCTATGGACACCATCAAAATTGATAAAGATTCGATTTGAACAAGTGAGACCTCTTAATTAGAAGAGGTGATAGCTCATCAACCAGGATGACCATTCAATTTATACTAACTTATACCACCAACAAATGCTTTTTATTTGATCACATATAACTTGCCAAAAGGGAACCTCCCCAAAGTTAGGGTTTGGGACGGGTTTTGTTTTTGTCTTTCAGGAGAATGAAGGATAAGGAATCTGAAGAGCACTGGACAAATGAGATATCTGAAGAAAAAAAAAAACCAAACAAATAATCCAGAAAAAATGTCACGTGATAAAGATTTTCTGCAATGAACCATGACCATGTATAACAACAATCTTTGAAGTCTCCAAAAAGATGATGGAACCCCACAATGATGATTCCACATGGGCAGTGATAATGCCATTAAGCCAACAAACACCATCCAAAGATTGGCTTTGGACTACAAACTACCCAGCACAATATTGAGACAGCTAGCTAAGATGATACAGCCTCACAGACTACTCCAGTCAGGACTTGACCATAATCCTAATTTTTTTTTGTGTCCCCATAAGACTATCAGCACCCCCAATCAGCAGGAAGTAGCAGAGAAAATTATTCCCACACTACCCAAAAATGGATTATGGATGTTTGTCTTTGTTTAAGGGTTGCTTAAAAATTGTTATTGTTCATAGTCAGTTTCTTTCTAAAAGAAGAAAGGGAGATATGATATAGAAATATGTTATATAGAAATGATAGGATAAAGGTAGATTATTGAATCTACTCTTAGAAATATAGAAATGATAAGATAAAAGAATAGATTATTAAATCCACTCTGAAAAGAAAAAAAAATGGATATAACTATGATAAGATTAAAGGTACATTATTGAACCTACTCTAAAAAAGGAATCAAAATAAGAGGATAAAATAGTAGATTATTGAATCTACTCTGGAAAAAAAGGGAGACTATAGATATGTTAAGATAAAAAGGTATATTTTTGAATCTACTTGTAAAAAGCAACTACATGTGTTAAATATTTTACATTAGATTAGATTTTTGTATATTTTACACAAATTTTATATATTGATACAAATTTGAGATTGATTTTGTTAGAAAAACTATACATATATTTCTAATCTTATTCAAGGTATTGTACCTATACAACTCACTTAACAATGTAATGCAATTTTCCAGTCCTTGAAAGTTGTTATTACCAACTAATTATGATATAGAAACATGAGGTTAGTATTTAGTCACTTATTACAATTGAACTTATAGTCATATTATGTAAGTTTTCAAGGTCAAACAGATGTATTTTAGATAGACAGGTCATCTTCAAACACCTCAGAGATCCACAGAATATTGCATTTAAGATATTTTAATACTATAGATTCTGGCTACAACTGTTGTAGGTATCACATGGGCATCAGAGTTTTCAGGTCATTCTAAAGCACAACTTTACTTAGGATAATTGTCGAAGAACTAGGGTCACCCATATCAGACCTGAAGGCAGTGAAATAGGTAATAAACCAGGAGCATTAGGTTGACACACACAGGAGGGGGAATCTAGGCAATGCAAGTTTGTGGGCATGTGGTCATTGGCTAAAGTGTTGAAGAGAGTGAGTTCACTGTAATCTAGGGAGTCAAACTACTAAGAGGTTGAGAAGGTGATCATCTGTGCCACCTTAGACCAAAAACCTTTTCCTCTAACCTGTACATTTCTGAAATGACCTATGGAACTTTGAATGGCAACGGAAAGTTCTCAAAGCACAGAAAAATATTTTCATAATCGTTTATACTCTGTTTCTGGCTGTAGAAAGAGTTCAGGAAACCAAACTTTCAAATGGAAATGAACACAAATTGGACAGATATCATTGTGTATTACAGCTCTGTACACTGTACATTATTGTATATTGTTGCCCAAGGAAGACATTGACCTCCATGTTTCAAGGTGGGTGCATGGATAAAAAGAATGTGGTGTACATAAACATTGTGTGTGCATGTGTGTGTGTGTATTTGTGTGAGTACAGATATAGCACTGTTCAACCATAACAAGATGGAATTTTCAATAACTGAGATGGTCCTGGAGGATACCTTCTGTGTAAAGTCCAGAGGCACAAATATAAGGACAACATGTCCTCACATATACAAGATAAAAATCAACATAATGGAAAGTGAGAATAGAATACTTGCTAAAGAAGACTGGCAAGGTCAAGGGTTGCAGAGGAAAGGTTGGTCAATGGGTACAGAATTACATCTAGGTAGGAAAAATGAGTTCTGGTCAATTGTTATACAATAACATGATTTTAAATAATAATGGATTATGTATTTCAAAATAGCTAAGACAGTAGAATTTTAGTGTTTCATCAGAAAGAAATTATAAATGTCTGAGGGGACAGACATGCTAATTCCCCAGTTCAATAATTTCACAATCTGCATAACCCTTACTATTATGCACTGTAATTTTTCACCATTACAATAGGTCAGTTTAAAACAAGGAACTCTTGCATTTTATAAGATAATTTCACCCCAATTATTCAAGTGGGAAGGAAGAATACATGGGATTATTCCAAGCAGGGTCGAGAATTTGTAATAGAGTGAGAGATTTCACTGAACTCTTTGCAGACAAAGAAAAGAGAGGCTTTCAGCTTTGTGGGCTAGTGGAGAAGCCCTGGAGAACATAAATGGGTTAATCAAAGTGATTGTGTCAAGTGTTTGCTGATGCTGATTGACAATTAATGGAGTTACACTAGCTGTACCTGAAAACAGAGTACCTATGTCCTCAGATAATTACATTTCAAAAGGATGACCCCACATTTGATTAAATCATTAAGTTTATTTTGAACAAGACATGATAGACTTTGTTAAGAAAGAAATGTTTTGTGGGACTTTGGTAACTGCATATTATGTTTGCAATCACTCATCAATTTTCTGTGATATTTGAGGCTAAAAGAGTTGTACTGTCTGAAGTTACACTTTCTCTACTAGTTCATTTGGTGGAGCTGGTATCTGTCATGGCCCAACACAGATTATTATAGCAACTGCCAAAAGAGATGCTTCTAGCATCCCTTTTTCCTCAAAGAGTGATGGGGTATTCTATTCTCCCAGCATGCCTCATTTGCCCACAACAATGTATGCTGTGAATCCACATTACCTGTGTTACTGGAATCTGCATTTCAGTGCACCATCCTAGATGACTGGCTATTAAACTGGTTAGCTGTGAGTGTAAGACTGGGGTGAAGAGCCAAACCCAGATCAGAGATAAGACATCCTTGACTATCATCCTAGAGACTCCTCTTCAGCCTGGTAACTTAAGAAGGGGTAGGGGAGGGATGCTTATCTTGTTTGCATTTGGTCACTAAAATATTGTACTGAGAAAAACGCATTGTTCAAAATAGGGTTATATTTTAGTGTTTGCATATGTGTAAGAGGAAGGCTTGAAAATGTGGACAGGAACCATACAAAGCACCATTATTCCCCATGAACCCTTTGATGTTCCTCTGATCTGGGATTTCTGCTTATACCACATGTTGCCTGTATTTAAAGGCTAACGATGGTTACTTGATGAGCAATGAAAACATAATGATAAGCTTCCTTGATACCCAGCTGCTTAAATATTTATCAACAGCCATGTGTATTCTCCTCTGTTGTAACATATTGCTTTTAGAACAGACCAGGAAAATTCATTAATTCTCCAAATATATCACCCAGTTCCACTAATATATGTCCTTGCAATTTAAAGAAACACTTCCAAGAATGGCTATAGTTTCCAAATGTTTTGACTCTGAAGTAATGTTAGCATTGGCCTTTGAGGAAGAACTTCTATACCCAGTGTGGAAGCTTCAGTCCTGATTCCTTGTGACCCAGGTATGTGTGTTTTCTCAAAACAAGTCTCATTCAAGCACAACTGAGGTCAGGCCTGGTGTCACTGGGCTGTGACTCCAGCACCAGGGTGAAGCACTCAGGAAGACAGCAATACCCATGTCGGACTGGGCTGTATAGTCAGACCCTGTCTCACAAGGAGCAAACATGCACACCACAGTGGCTGTGATCACTCTGCTGACTTTCCTGAAAGTGTCCTTCAAAGCTTAAAACACTAATGTTGATTATGAACATGTGTCGCTTTTGTTGATTGCCAATCAAAAATTGTAACTCTCTTGTCCTCTCCAAGATTTGATAGTCAGGTGTCAGTTCTAAGAACCTGCTTTATTCTGAGTTGAATTTTATACATTGTGTGAGGTAGGATTCCACTGCATTTTATTGCTTGTGACTACCTAGGTGCTCTGACATTATTTGATTAAAGTGACTTCCCTCAGCCCCTACTAAAAGGACCATTGTGTCCTAGAAGAATGTCAGTTATTGGTATGTACGGAAATGCCATAATAACACCCATCACTTTGTATGCTTACTAAAATAAAACAATGCACAATAATCCAATTCCCTTTAAATATCTGGACTTATCTTCATGCCCCACTGTCCACTGTATACACCAGTGCTTTAGAGGGGCTTTGGAAAAAAGGCCCCCATGTCTAACCAAGTCTATTTTTTTCTATTCTGCATTACATGCAACCATATGTAACTTTAAAAATGCTTATAGAGTTCCACCAAGAAAGTCCCAAGGAATGATGGTTGTACTTGTCAAATTCTACAAGATGTTTAAAAAGGAATTAATATCATTTTCCCCAATGTGTTGCAAAATACTGAAGATAAGTGAAACTTTTGTGGGTTTTTTTCCTTCTTCAAATATTAATGAGAAAATGTTGACTGAGACAATAGGAAATGATAATAATATCCTTATCATCATGCTCTTCAGCAAGCAGACACTAAACAGAGAACAGTGTTCTGGAAGCTGAGGACACAGGAACATCAAGGGGACTTTGAGGGGAAAGTTCCTCCTTTCCTCATCAATGCTCCCTTTCTCTATCTGCAAAGCCCATCTCTGAGCTGTTGCCTAACAGACATAAAAATACAGGACGAATCTTAATGCCACACACACTTTGTTCCTGCTCCATCCTCCAGGTGACTGTCAACCATGAATACACTTGTCCTTATCACCACTCCTCTGCTGCTTCTCCAAGCCCAGGCTGAGCCTCTCCTGGGAGCAGCTGAGGAAGCCCTGACCAGATGCAGCCATCAGAAGAGGACCAGACAATGTCCTTCTCCTTTGGACGGCTTGAAAGCTCTGTTCTTCAAGAAGCAGGTGAACACATCCACATGATAGAGGATTGGAGTTAGAGGAGAAATATGGACATAAGGGAGTAAATGAGGTCTGGAAGGGTCCACGTTGCTTCTAAGCTTTTTAATTAACTTCTCTAGGCTTTAACTTTCCCACTGACAGTTAACTGAATTAAAAGTTAACTGGAGATTGAAAAGCCAGATACAAATGCATTTAAGAGATGCTCTTCCTCTGAAGACTTGGTTCTAAGTTCTGGCTCCAAGCCACCAAGCTTAAGACATGGACAGACCTAAATGTTTTCTGAATCAAAACAGGTCAAGTTAGCTAAAGAGAGCATGTTTTACTTATAGAGGATAACTTTGAATCTGGGCCACGGATGATATGTTCCAGGTGTGTATGGGTGGTCGGTGGTACACAGAAGTAAAGACTGTTGAGCAAAGTTTCAAATCCCAAGTGATCAACACTTGCTTTGTGTATTGATGTCTTTTGAAAGAATTGTTAATGCAGCTGGGACTAAGGAATTCACATGTCATGGCCATTTGAATCAGCACAAAATATCTCAATTCTCTTTACCATCCTGTGTGACCCAGCACTCAGTGTCTCATGTTCTCTGTGTCACCAGGTCTGTCAAGGAACCAGAGGTGCACCTGCCGATCCCACTGTGCTTGTCCTCAACATGTAAAAGGCACCTTTTCAAGACCACCTAGAACATTCCTACTATGCTGTCGCTGAGCATCAAGAGCACAGTAAACACAAAGATACCATTATCTTCAAGAACTAGGAGCCAACTGCCAATGTCCTTGTACTTGTTCTTGAATTTCTTTATTTGAAATAAATTCACTGCAGCCAGCACTCTGTGTTAGTCTTCTTGATACTTGCTATTAGACTCATTGAGAGCTCCCAGGGAACACAATACTGGAATCTTTAATGAAACCCTTTAAACAAAATCCTACCTGCCAATACTAGAAATGTCAAGAATTAACACAGGCTTGAGAATTAAAGTCTTAGGAGAGCTTAAGAGCACTTCTGATTGGTGTGTGTGTGTGTGTGTGTGTGTGTGTGTGTGTGTGTGTGTGTGTGTTTCTTGTCTCCCAACTCTGCCTTCACTTACATTTTGTCATTCTCAAAGACACTTTTCTGTAAACCACATTTAAACAGTCATAGTGTATCACTTCTCAAGAAAGCCACCACCTTATACCCTAAAATGTTAGAGTTTTATTAAAAAGACCCCAAGAAAGCATCCATCTTTTAGGACTTGAGATTTTATTGCCTCCATTTAAGACAACATTAGCAACATACTACTAAAGATCCTCAAAAAGCAAACAAAAAACCTTATAACACATGTAAGTCTGTCTATAAAGATGCACATACAATTTCGATGTAATTTTCTCATCTGAGCTGACAATTCTCCCTCCAAGAGCAAACAACCATCTAACAAGAAGTCCAACACCAGACATGAGAAGCCCTCTTTTGAATTGGTCATCAGGGTTGTCAAACAGAACACTAAAACAGCACAGTCTGTTGCAATTGTCCTTGTTTGCCTTCTAGAGGTGGCACTAAGTTCCCTGTTACTGAAGACACCAGTACTTCAGATGCATGTCTCAGAAGTCCCTGACCTAGAACTTAACTGAAACTCTCGTCCTTGAAGAGTAGCTTTCATGGTGCCTTCTGACACCATGTCATCTTCCAGAGGAGGGAAGCAACCAATCCACCATAGCCTTTCTATGCTGCTGTGAAGTCTATGAACTACAACAACAACCCAAAGGATGCATTAGTGGCATGCATAGCCTGGCATAGCTTGGACATAAACAGTGCTCAACAAGACAGAAATAATGCCTGATATTGGAAATCTAGTCAACTGCCCTGGGCTAGTGAAATCATGGATGTTAGAGGAGAACTTACAATCACCATTTTACTAAGCCATCACAATCCCTAATTACACTATCCATATTTGTTCTTATATTCATAGATAAGTATAGACCTTACTCCTTACCAAGGAAACATCTCTTTGCAACCAAGAAAGACCATAACAGAAAACCACAACCAATCAAAATGTAGAGTTCAGTTCCAATACATCTACAAAAAACTGGCACACTGAAGGCTCAAGGGCAGAAATTTTGGAAGAACCAGATAATTATGGAATTTGCTATATATATTGTGTCTCCAAAGAATGTCAGAAGACACACCCATAAATTCTCTCCAACCAGATTTCCTGAGCATGAGCTGAACAAGAACAACAAAAGATATGTTGAAGAGGATGAGGAAAAGCTCAGGAGGCCTCAGCCCTACACCAACAACTACAGGCAACTAAAGAATACATAAGTGGTAGAAATATTCTTCACTGGGAAGAGCACAGCAATTATTTATCCAATACTGAATGATAACCACTGAAAACATCATACAAGTAACATACCCACAGAACAAGATGTATTTACGTGTTTAGGAATATATGTATGAACATATGTGTATGTGACAATTAATGAAAACAGAGGCCGTAAATTTTAAAGAGAGAAAGGAGGCATTTCATGGGAGGATATAGAGGGAGGAAAAAATTATATATATATATATATATATATATATATATATATATATATATATATATATAAAGATCAAAGTAATTTGAATGATTATTTCAGTGATGATAGTTATGTAAATTAAGCTGGTTGTGGTGATCACATCACAGTGTATACATGTGTCATTCTGACAGGTGTAAGATGGTATCTCATATTCATTTTAATTTACATTTCCCTGATGACTAATGGTGTTGAGCAATTCCTTAAATGTCTTTTGGTCACTTGAGATTTTTCTTTTGAGATTTCTCTGTTTAGATCTGTATCCCATTTAAATTGAGTTATTTGGTATTTTCACATCTAGTTTCTTGAGTTCTGTATATATTTTGGCAACCAGTTCTCTGCCAGATGTATGGTTGGTGAAGATCTTTTCCCAACTGCAGATTGCCCTTTTGTCTTATTATCCATGTATTTTGCTTTACAGAAGCTTTTCAGTTTCAGGAGGTCTCATTTATTTTTATGTTTTTATTTTAATATTTTAATTCATTTTACATACCAACCACAGGTCCCTCTCTCATCCTTCCTTCTGCAATACCTCCCTCCCTTATTCCCTCCTCCATCAGGGTAAGTTCTCCTACTGGTGGACAGCTAAGCCAGGTACATTCAGTTGAGACAGGATCAAGACTCTCCCCCACTTTATCAGGGGTGAGCAAGGTTTTCAACCATAGGTAATGGTCTAGAAATCTGGCTCTTGCAGCAGGGATAGAGCCTGATCACACTGTCAGGGGTCCCTAAAATGGAAAAGAGATTGTTCTGAAGAAGTGAGTGTGACCTGCACACATCTTATAAGCACATTCCAGGTGCCTCTTCAAAATTTGGGAGCCATCAAATAATGTGTTGTTGCTCATATCTCAGATTGTGCATTCTTTTTAACTTTTAGAAAATGTGAACTTACCGACAAGAAAGAACAACTAATTTAGAGAGGGTGATGTGCTTCTTTCCAGTCAGAAGTGCTTCTATTCCAAAGAAGCAACTGCTGTTTCTATACAAACCTTGTTCTGTGCATGTTTTTATGCATTTTCCCTCACTATGTATATGTCAAAAGATACAGAACATTCTACTAATTTCAGTCTTCATATGATGTCCCCGTGTGATAAGTGCTAGCTCATACTTACATGTTGATAAATACTGGTCAATTGTTTAATTGTTTTTATTTATAGCTGTGTTCCATTACTAGAAATCAGGAAGAATACTGATTTACATACTCATATTTAAACATATATATGTCATATTGTCTAATGGGACATGACCTCTCCAATATCTTTGTGAACTTAGATTTATCAGTCATAAAATATATATCTCCTATTTCAGACACATCCCTCACTGTCTTCATGATCTTCACAGAGTTGGCCTCAGTAGCACTCACTAAATTTGCATACCCAAAAGATCACCATGCTCATATGAGTGATTTATATTTATGTGTTTTCATTTCTGTTTTTCCTGCCTGTACTCAGCACAGAACTGGTCATTGAAATCCCAGAGTATGTCCAACCAGCATATATAACATTTAAAAAGAATGCCCATTTGAAGTAAGTCAATCAAGTTTTGATTTGCACCATAGTTATTATTTTTTTATTATTTTACATTCTCTCCTTTGTTTCTTCCCAATTCCTGGTAGCAGCAGATTTCTCATTTGAAGAAAGACATCTGCTCATGTGGACACCACAGAAGGTAGAGACCAGAATCCTCCATCAGTGTGGCCACATACTTACTTCCATGTTTGTTGAAACTTGGGGGGCGGACGTGGAGAACAGATCTTGACTTTGTGTGTGTACAGTCTGCAGGAGATTTTATGGTCCTTGTGAAAGTTGATACATGTACTATGATGCTTTTCTAATATTTATTAGTCCCAATATAACAGGTAAAAATTGATATTTCAGCATCATACTAGTTTACCTTATTCTCATGAATTGATGGCACAAGTACCTATGCCCAAGTAGTGTGTGTGCACCATGTGTATTTGGTCAAATGCTCCATTGAGGGGGAGGGGATGGGAGGGAAGGAGGGAGGATAAACTGTGGTTGAAATATAAAATAAATAAAAAATCAATAATAAAAAGTCTCTTGTCTTTCTTTCTTGGACTTTTCACACAAGCACTCAGAATTCTCCTCACATGGCTGGAGAGTCATCATCCTTCAACCACTGTCTGTTCCTATGCAAGTTGTCATCTCTGTCAGTCTGTCACTCAGGGATTACTGGGACAGTCCAATGATCACCTCCCCTGTAAGAGTAGTCATGCACTAATCTGACGCACTCTTTTTCCAAACATAAGAGTCTCCAACAGGAAGCCCTCTGTGCACAGGAGCTATGAGGAGTCTCCCATGCCAGACACCTACCTTACCAGGCTTTCTAATCACTCTCTGGTAGATTATAAGGACACACCAAGGAAGAATCTATGGTTCAGTGGGCTTCATAGAGAGGGACAGAGAGATCAGACAGAAGAGTCATATCTTAGCCCATAATGGTGTCAGACTGGCCTTTCAGGATCATAGATCTTGCCTGAATCTTAGAACACAACAGAATGAGAAGCTTAGAGACAAGCCAAATTCAGTTGGTGTTGGTTGTGATCAGCAGTAGAAAGAGTAGCAGAGGCATCTGGGTCCCAGACACACCAGCCTGTGACATAAGAGGACACTGCTGTTACTGACCTTTCTTCAGACATAGTCTTCCTATTTATATACGATGACTGTCCATGTACTGTCATTCTCTACACACACACACACCATCATCAACAATCCGTGCTTGGGGAATGGCTCTCTGTCATTTTATTTTGGGGGTTTCTCTACAAAACTTCACTGTGCAGGAGATATCAGGATCTCAGCTTTTAGGCAACCCAGGAGAGCACACACTGCTTTATGCAGTTGAAAAATTATGTTTCTACATTTCAGGTATGGGGAGATGAACTGTTGTTCTGGATATTAGAGCTCAGTCCATAAAACAAGGATCAAATCTACAAAATGAATCTTCAGCAGGGGAGACTGGGGACTCACAGAACCTCTTCTGATGAGCTTATCTTAAGAGCTCCTACATAATCATTAAACCACGTTTATAAGGAATAGGTTTTGCTGAGTACATCATCAAGAGGGATGAAGACAAGGAAGTGCAGATAGAAGCATATCTGGGAACACAACAAGCCTTTACCTCTTAAGAAACAACACATTCCTGTGTTCTAGAGGAGGAAGCATCTATAGTCCAGAACATTTTCCTCGGTCCTTAGTGTGCTAAGGGTCAGGGTGCTCTTAGAAAGAGAGAATGGTTCTCTCTCAGATGAGCCTGCATAACAGTCCATACATCTTGAGAAGTGGCACATTCATCATTCTTGGGCTAGAAAATCCCGTTATATAGACTCTTTTCTTATGTCCTCAGTGAGCCAAGCGTCAGAACGCTCTTAAATGTGGAATGTGTCTCTTTGTCAAACAAGGCTGTTGGCCACAAATTGTACATATGTTAAATGAAGTTTTAGAGGATGTGGCTTATGAAGAATTCATGTGTCTATATGATACATATCATATAAATATAACCTATGATATATATACCATAGGATAGGGAATCTTATGCCTTTTGTTGTATTCATTTACTATTGTTAATAACCCATATATTCTCCTTTATTGTCATCTCATGTTTGCTTTTTGAGTGTTTATACATTTAATCACAACATAGATTATACAATGTTAAGTCTATATTGGTAAATCCTCTGTTGATTAATTTATTCTTTAAGTGGAAATTATCAGTGCATACGTCAAATAAGAAACGAATTTATTTCCCCTCTAGTTTTTTGTGGTACAATTAATAAAAAATTTTATGTAATGTATACAATGTAATGATTTGGTACATGTGTACACTGTGAAGTGATCACCACAACCAGCTTAATTTACATAACTATCATCTCTCTGAAATAATCCCTTCAAATTTCTTTTATCTTTTCAGATTAAAATATGTATAAATCCTTTTCCTCCCTCCAAATCCTCCCATGATATATCACCTTTCTCTCTTTAAAATTTACAGCCTGTTTTCATTAATTTTTGTCACATATACATATGTTCATACATATATTCCTAAACACATAAACAACCTAGATGCCCTCAACTGAAGAATGTGTAATAAAAATGTGGTACATTTAAGCAATGGAGTACTACTCAGAGGTAAAAACATTAACTTCATGAAATTGCAGGCAATTTTATGAAACAAGAAAAAGTTATTCTGGGTAAGGTAACCAAGACCCAGAAAGAAAACACAGTATATACTCACTCACAAGTGGGTAGTAGATGTAAAGCAAAGGATAACCAGGCTATAGTCTACAGTCCTAGAGAAATTAAGTAAGAAGGAATACCTAGAGTGACTCTTGAATCTCCGTGGGAAACAGTAAGAGATGAGATTTCCTTTGTAAATGTTGGATAGGTGTGAAAGAATGGGAACATGAGGGATTGGGATGGTTGAATTGGGTGGGACAGAGAGGGAGAGCAACAAAAGAGGTATGCAAGGAAACTCCCACCATTCTACGTGGATGACCCCAGCTAAGAGTCCTAGCAATAGAGGATATGTAGTGTGAACTCGCCATCTCTTGTAATCAGATTGGTGACTACCCTAATTGTATTCAGTACTTCAACCAGTAACTGACGGGAGCAGATGCAGAAATGCTCAGCTGAGTACTTGGCCAAGCTCCTGGAATTTTGTTGAAAGTGAAGAAGGATTGTGTGAACGGTGTGTGTGTGTGTGTTTGTTTGTGTGTGTGTGTGTGTGTGTGTGTGTGTGTGTGTGTGAAGATTATCACAAGGGAATCCATAAAAACAATTAACCTGAGCTCATAGGAGATCAGAGATCCTAGACTGACAGCTAAGTGCCCCTGTGGGACTCATCTATGCCTTCCACATATGTGTGACCATTGTAGAGCTCACTCTTCTTGTGGGACTCCTGGCAGTGGGAGTGGGTCCTGTTCTATGTGCTCAGGTCTTTATCTATATCTAAAATTACCTAGGTGTTGTTGTCCTAGGATGCCTTAATCAATATTTCTCTATTTGTGCTGAGCTGTTGGCAAAGGTGACTGATCTCACTTGTATATAAGATATGCCAGACCAGAGAGAGGTACAGCAGGAGGGAACAGCTCCCAGAGAACAGTATCCTCAGTCTCCACACCACCTCATGCCTCCTGTGCAGGGGCCTAAATAATGACCATGTATGGTGGACTGCAGGAGGAACTGTAGGCCTTGAGCTTCCAATCCTTCACAACCATCTGCCAAATTTTTCAGACAACTTAAACATGAGTGTTTGAGAATGCTTCCAAGCTTATTCTTTTCCTTTTTTTAAAAAGCCACTTAAAGGTCCTAGTTTAACACTAGCAAAACACAAAGAGACTCCCAAGCCTTCCAAAATCTAAAATGATAACAAGGAATCATGATTGATTTTGTGAACTCACACCCTCACTGATTCTTAGAAGATCTCTTAATTCATAGATTCCAGTCTCTTTTACAGAGTCTCTTATTTTGTTCTTGGAATGTTTGTTTTGGAACCGAGATGGTAATGCTGCAGGTTCAGCAGACTGGTGCTTGAGTATACTGCTCTGAGGAGCCACTGAAGACTATCTGAGAAAAGAAGAGTCTTTGGGACAGCTGTCCTATCTGTCCAATTCTCTATGGGAGCTGGTCCTCCTTACTGGAATAGTGTATTCTTGGTCAGTGTCTCATGAAGAAAGACATTTCAATATGGAAGCACACTGGAGCAGCTGAGCATAGACAGGCAGACCTGGGTCCCAACAGGCTGCATTTCAGTGCACCATCCTAGATGACTGGCTATTAAACTGGTTAGCTGTGAGTGTAAGACTGGGGTGAAAACCAAACCCAGATCAGAGATAAGACATCCTTGACTATCATCCTAGAGACTCCTCTTCAGCCTGGTAACTTAAGAAGGGGTAGGGGAGGGATGCTTATCTTGTTTGCATTTGGTCACTAAAATATTGTACTGAGAAAAACACATTGTTCAAAATAGGGTTATATTTTAGTGTTTGCATATGTGTAAGAGGGAGGCTTGGAAATGTGGACAGGAACCATACAAAGCACCATTATTCCCCATGAACACTTTGATTTTCCTCTGATCTGGGATTTCTGCTTATACCACATGTTGCCTCTATTTAAAGGCTAACTATGGTTACTTGATGAGCAATGAAAACATAATGATAAGATTCCTTGATCCCTAGCTGCTTAAATATTTATCAACAGCCATGTGTATTCTCCTCTGTTGTAACATATTGCTTTTAGAACAGACCAGGAAAATTCATTAATTCTCCAAATATATTGCCCAGTTCCACTAATATATGTCCCTTCAATTTAAAGAATCACTTCCAAGAATGTCTATAGTTTCCAAATGTTTTGACTCTGAAGTAATGTTAGCAATGGCCTTTGAGGAAGAACTTCTATACCCAGTGTGGAAGCTTCAACCCCGATTCCTTGTGACCCAGGTATGTGTGTTTTCTCAAAACAAGTCTCATTCAAGCACAACTGAGGTCAGGCCTGGTGGCACTGGGCTGTGACTCCAGTACCAGGGTGAAGCACTCAGGAAGACAGCAATATCCATGTCGGACTGGGCTGTATAGTCAGACCCTGTCTCACAAGGAGCAAACATGCACACCACAGTGGCTGTGATCACTCTGCTGACTTTCCTGAAAGTGTCCTTCAAAGCTGAAAACACTAATGTTGATTATGAACACGTGTTGCTTTTGTTGATGGCCAATCAAAAATTGTAACTCTCTTGTCCTCTCCAAGATTTGATAGTCAGGTGTCAGTTCTAAGAACCTGCTTTACTCTGAGTTGAATTTTATACATCACATGAGGTAGAATTCCACTGCATTTTATTGCTTGTGACTACCTAGGTGCTGTAGTGGGTAGCCATTCCAGCTTGCATCTGGAAGTTCCAACCCCATTGAGACTCTGGCCAAGCCAGGGGAGGCAGGTGCCTGGATACTCGAGAGCTGGATGGGCCAGCGCTCTCTCTTGTGCTCTCTCTGTGCGGGGACGCTGAACGTTGGAGGTGGACTGAGCAGAGTTCCAGAGAACACCGCTGGACTGAGATACACCTTTCCCAGACCCTGCGACCTACTATTCACTTAATTTGTGAGTTACACCATTTAATAAATATCCTTTTAACTACGTGGAGTAGCCAAAATAATTTCTCCAATATCTGGCGCCCCACGTTGGGTGCCATTTGTTGCTGGAGGGCTTCTCTCCAGGTTCCACCAAGCCCTGCAGTCCCACAATCCACGTATAAAATAATCACTCAGACGCTTATATTACTTATAAACTGTATGGCCACAGCAGGCTTCTTTCTAACTGTTCTTATAACTTAAATTAACCCATTTCTATAAATCTATACCTTGCCACGTGGCTGGTGTCTTACCGGCGTCTTTACATGCTGCTTGTCCTGGCAGTGACTGCTGTGTCTCTTATGTTTCTTCTCAGGTCTTTGATGAGGTTAAAGACTAGATAGTTTTAATTTCCTCAGTTATGATAAAAGATAAGTTAGATATAAAACCTTAAACTCACAAATATAAGATAGATAGGACATCTTCTTTAATATTGTAATTCTTGCTTGATAATTGTTTTGTTATATGTAATTTTACTATGTTAAAATTAAAACATTCCCTTTTTAAAAAAAGAAGAAAAGGGGAAGTGCTGTGGATATCACTCTATATAAATAAAACACTGATGGCCAGTGACCAGGCAGGAAGTATAGGCAGGACAAGGAGAGAGGAGAATTGGGGAAACAGGAAGAATGAGGGAGAGACATGGCAGCCACCTTTAAAAAGAATGCCCATTTGAAGTAAGTCAATCAAGTTTTGATTTGCACCATAGTTTTCATTTTCTTATTATTTTACATTCTCTCCTTTGTTTCTTCCCAATTCCTGGTAGCAGAAGATTTCTTATTTGAAGAAAGACATCTGCTCATGTAGACACAACAGAAGGTAGAGAACAACATCCTCCATTAGTTGGCCACTTACTTACTTGTGTTTGTTGAACCTTGGAGGGAGGGAGGGAAACAGAACTTTACTTTGTGAGTTTACAGTCTGCTGGAGCTTTTATGGTCCTTATGAAAGTTGATACATGTATTATGATGCTTTTCTAATATTTACTACTGCCAATATAACAGGGAAAATTGATATTTCAGCATCATAGTAATCAGGAATTGATGGTACAAGTACCTATGCCCAAGTAGTGTGTGTACCATGTGTATTTGGTCAAATGCTCCATTGAGGTAGTGGTTGGCATATTCATTTCATATTTTTAAGAAAACATTTACTTATTTTTATTTTGTAAGTATAAGGTATTTGCGCGTGTGTGTGTGTGTGTGTGTGTGTGTGCCTGTTGCCTGTGGAGTCCAGATGAGACAGTCGAATCCCCTAAAAATAGAGTTACAGAAAGCTATCAGCTAACATGTGGGTGCTGAAACAGAATTTGTGCCCTCTGAAAGAGCACCAAATGTTCTTAACAACTGAGCCATACCTCCAGACCCACATTTTCTCTAACTTTTAGCTATTGTTCATAATCTGGAAATTTTTTCTTTGTAACATGTTACAAAACTTAAAGATTATCTTTTTCCTTTGACTTTTTGTTTGCTATACCAAAAATGCTGGCTTTTATTTTTTTTAATAATGTTTCTGAGTTTTATTTCTTTTAACTTAAATTTCTAAAACACAAATTTGTGTATTCGAGTGATTTTTGGCATTAGCAAAATTTTTGTCATATCCTGTGATTGAGACAGAGTTGTCTTTCTTACTCACTGCTACAAATGAGGGTGTTTCATCTTCCCAGGATGGGTTTTCATGATCATTAATGATCTGGCATATAATATCAGATGTGGATGCCCAACAATAAGTTAGAAAGTAGAGTTGTGGATGAATGGAGTTGGTGGGTCAGATATATTGAAGTGAGGTTGGAGAAATGAAGGAACTCTTCATAGTTCACACTCCATTGTACTAGATCATGTCCAAGTACCATCACTTACTCAGAGTGCCTCTAAAGAGTGGAAGTTACCTCCACTGGCCTCTGAAAGCTCAGATCTTGTAGTTGACCCACTTGTGCTCATGGGAGGGCTATTCCTCATTCTTCCTCACAGGCACTCAGACTCTACTGACCTGTCGTAGGTGCTGGGTAAGATGAGTCACAGCCTTGAGAGTTTGTTTCTTCTTAAGATCTTCTGAACTCTAAGATGGGTGCAGATGTAATCACTCCTATACTTATTTTGTGTCCCAAACCAGTATGAAAATGTCAACAGAACTCAAAATTACCCTTAATAATCTACTCTATTTCATTAGCAGTGATCATACATGTGTCATTTCATTTGGCTCGTTATAATTGAGTATGGGCAAAGTTATCTTTATCCTGAAAGAAAAAATTTAGGTTAATTGTCAAATTCTAGGAAAGGTAACTATATCCTTCATTATCCAGTCTGTGTATAATGCCAAAGTTCAGGGTTTATCTCAAGTCCTTATTCAAGTACTCTTTCAGACTGGATCATCTCAGCTAGTCATCTCAAAATTGCTCTGAGCACCTTGTAGTTCAAAGCTGATCTGTAGATGATGTTTGTCAGCTTAATGATATTATTATTGTCCACGTGGAATTGTTGTTGTTGTGGGGCCCCATCTTCTTTCTGGAGACTTCAGTTGATGTTAGGCCTGGCCGTGATTTCCTGCAGAAAACTGATAAGAGACTCAAACACAAAGACATATATATGCAGCTAATTGAAGCCTTTTTTCTAGAATTAGTACTCTATATGACCACTCATATCTTAACAAAGTTTAAAATGTATATATATATCTATATATGTTAATCTTGTAAATTTTGATATAAAATTCATACTTTAAGAAAAGTTTAAAGAATCAGAATAGAATCAAAGAGTTTAGATTAGTAATAGAATAGTCCCTTAATTAATTTGGCTTTTGTCCTGTCCCATAGCAGAAGATGGCTCTTTTATTCTGGCATGATACAGGGAGTTTGCATTTTCCTTTTAACAACATGCTTGAGTTTAAAGAAGGAGAGAGCCATTCTCCAACTCCAAAGTCAGCTTTAAATTTTAATTGAACTGGGACTATTAGAAGACCAATAGTGTTAAATCTTTAGAGAAAAGCAGAAACAAACATTTAGGAAGACATAAGCTGTTTCACTCTGTTTCCTGGGATAGATGATTTGTCCCTTTTCTTCAGTTGTCTCATTTGTCCTGTGTTCTTCAGATTCCTTAACCTTCATTCTCCTAAAAGACCAAAAAAAAAAAAAAAAACCTTTCCCCAAGACTAATTTTGGTGATGTTCCTTTTTGGCAAGTTAATATCTGATTAAATGAAAAGGCATGTGTTACTGGTACAAGTTAGTTTAAATTGGATGTTCATGTTGGTTGATGGACTATCTCCTCTAATTAAGAGGTTTCTCTTGTTCAAATCGAACCTTTATCAATTTTGATGGTATCCACAGCTTATCTTCTGTAGAAACAAAAGCAAAACCTCGTCCCCAACGTAATACATACCCTGGTTTCCATTCTGAGGTCAGCACATCCTTAAAGTATATAGGCTGATTTAATTCTGTAGATTTTTCTATTATCCAATGTCTCTCTGCAGCGGTTGTTCCTTTCTCATTAGCACTGAGAAAATTTAAAGTTAATAGAGCATTATGCAGTCTATTTCTGGGGGTTTTTGTTACCCATTTCTGTTTATTTAGCATATCCTTTAGAGTTCTGTTTGATCTTTCTATAACTGCTTGACCTGTAGGATTATGTGGTATACCTGTAATATGCTTTATATTATAATAAACAAAAAATTGATTCATTTTAACAGATACATATGATGGAGCATTGTCAGTTTTGATTCGTGCAGGTATACTCATGATGGCCATAACTTCTAGCAAATGATTGATTACAGAATCAGCTTTTTCAGAACTCAAAGCAGTTGCCCGTTGAAATCCTGAATAAGTATTGATGGTGTGATGTACGTATTTCAATTTTCCAAATTCTGCAAAGTGAAACAAGTCCATCTGCGAGATTTCATTCCTCTGTGTACCCTTTGGGTTACATCCTGCTGGTAATGGCATTTGATTGTAGAAGGAACAAGTAGGACATTTCTTTACTATTTCTTTGGCTTGTTGTCAGGTTATGGGAAAATCCTTTTTTAAACCTTTACTATTGACATGATGTTTTTTTATGAAATTCTGAGGCCTCCAGCACATTTCCTATCAATAATTTATCAATCTCATCATTGCCTTGTGCTAGAGGGCCTGGCAGACAAGTATGGGATCCAATGTGAGTTATATAAAAAGGATGACTCCTTTTCCTGATTGTATCTTGTAATTGAAGAAATAGTGAAGTTAATTCTGAAGCATCAGGGATAAATTCTGTAGTCTCAATATGTAATACTACTCTTTCAGCATACTGAGAGTTAGTTACTATGTTGAGAGGTTCTGAAAAATCCATTAATACCAACAGAATAGCATACAATTCTGACTTTTGAGCTGAATTATAAGGACTTTGAAAAACTTTACTTAAATTTTCTGATTTGTAACCTGCCTTTCCTTGTTTGTTAGCATCTGTATAAAATGTACGAACTCCAGATATGGGTTTTCCCCCATAAATTCGAGGCAAGATCCAATCAGCTCTCTTTATAATATCAATTATATCGCTTTTTGGATATTTGCTGTTAATTTCTCCCAAAAAATTACTGCAAGCTCTTTGCCAAGGTTCACTTTCTGTCCATAATTTTTCAATGTCCTCATTAGTTAAAGGTATGACAATTTGTGCTGGATCTCTTCTTGCTATTTGACCAAGTCTCAATTTTCCTTTCCAAATCAAGTCAGAGGTTTTTTTCCACATAAGTTTTTAAATTTTTATTTGGTTTATTTGGTAAAAATATCCATTCCAATATAATATCTTCCCTCTGCATCAATATTCCAGTAGGAGAATGCCTAGAAGGTAAAATAACAAAAATGCAATCCAGGTTTGGATCAATACGATCCAAGTGCCCTTCATGTACTTTCTTTTCTACCAAGGCCAATTCTTTCTCAGCTTCAGGTGATAATTCTCTTGGACTATTTAAGTCCTTGTCACCTTCTAAGATTTTGAACAAATTAGTCAGTTCATCATTTTTTACCCCAACAATAGTTCGTAGATGAGAAATAGCTCCAAATAATCTTTGAAAGTCATTAAGAGTCTGTAGTCTATCTCTCCTAATTTGCACCTTTTGGGGTCTAATTTTTTGTAGCTCTATTTTATATCCTAAATAATCAATAGAATCTCCTCTTTGTATCTTTTCAGGAGCAATTTGTAATCCCCAGTAAGGCAAAATTTTCTTTACTTCTTCAAACAATCTTTCTAAAGTATCTGCATTTGAGTCAGCCAGTAAAATATCAGCCATATAATGATAAATCATAGATTTAGGAAAATTTTTACGTATCACTTCCAATGGCTATTGTACAAAATATTGGCACAGAGTTGGGCTATTCAACATTCCCTGTGGGAGGACCCTCCATTGAAATCTTTTAACCGGTTGAGAATTATTATAAGTAGGCACTGTGAAAGCAAATCTTTCTCTGTCTTTTTCTTGTAAGGGTATTGAAAAGAAAGTCTTTTAAATCAATAACTATGAGAGGCCATCCTTTTGGTAACAAAGTAGGCAAAGGAATTCCAGATTGTAGAGAGCCCATTGGCTGAATTACTTTGTTAATTGCTCTAAGGTTTGTTACCATTTACCAGATTTCTTTTTAATAATAAATACAGGAGAATTCCAAGGGCTGGTTGATTCTTCAATATGCTGAGCATTTAACTGTTCTTCTACCAGCTCTTCTAAAGACTGGAGTTTCTCTGTTGTTAAAGGCCATTACTGGACCCATACAGGCTTGTCTGTTAACCATTTTAAAGGTAGAGCTGTTGGTGTCTTTGGAAGATCATTAGTTGTTGTGCCCTGGTCTTGTATAATATGGATGGCTGGTCACCACTCAAAATAATGCCTTATAATATTTCTCTCAGAAACCTGTGATAGTTTATGATTTGTTTCTGAGATTGGAGGGATGTTAATCTGAGTATTCCATTGTTGCAACAAGTCTCGACCCCACAGGTTCATAGCTATGTTAGCCACATATGGTTTTAATTTTCCTCTCTTTCCTTCTGGACGTATACATTCGAGCCACCTTGCACTCTGTTTCACCTGAGATAATGTCCCAATTCCTAACAGTTGAACGTTTACCTCCTGAAGAGGCCAAGTTGGATGCCAAAATTCTGGTGCAATTATGGTAACATCCGCACCTGTGTCTACCCGACCACACAACAAAACACCATTTATATTTATCATTAATTTTGGTCTTTGTTCATTAATAGAAGTTTGCCAAAAATTTTTCTTTATGTTTTCTCCTGAATTTTCTATTCTCTCTGTTTCATCATCCTGACCAGCATGATTTATTCCAATAGGCATTTGGTTATTTAATTGCTCTGAGCAGGGGTTTCCTCTATGGCTGCAGGAAAGGTTTGAACTGGATTTGCTATGGGGGCCTGCATGAGGCCCATCTGGGAGTTTCCCGAAAACTGAGGCAAAGGATTACCCTGTCTGTCCTTTGTTGATCTACATTCGTTGGTCCAGTGTTTTCCCTTACCACACCTTCTGCATACTCCAGATGGAAGGGGCATTCTGTTGCCATTGTTCCTTGAAGAAACATTGTTTCTAGGAATGACCTGTTTACTGTCCCTTTTCAAATATCCTTGCTTTCCACATCCAAAACATCTAACACTCCTCAAAGCTTTTGAAATTGATTTCCTACCCACATATCATCATGCTCATGAGCCTCAACATTAACTGTGTTTCTAATCCAATCTTCCAAAGGTGCAGATCTTGCCTTTAATGGCCTGATTATTCTTTTGCATGCTGCATTCACATTCTCAAAGACCAAAGATTCAATTATTATCTTACTAGCTTCAGAATACAAGACCATTCTCTTTACTGCTGAAGCCAGTCTTTGTAAAAAATCTGTGAAAGATTCTTTTGGGCCTTGCATCACGTTTGTAAATGACTCAGGTCTTTTTCCTGGTTCGTCAAATCTGTCCCATGCATTCAAGGCTGCTGTAGACATAAAATTAGGGTTTGGACATCATATAAACTTGTGCTTGTACTGAAGCATATTGCCTTCTCCAATAAGCTGATCCTGGCAAACTTGTATTCCTTTATCCCTCCATTGTTTTTCTATGTTTTTAGCTTCATCCTTAAACCAAGTTAGAAATTGAAGCCTCTGGCTGGGTTCAAGAACAGCTTGTGCCAGCTCCTGCCAGTCCTGTGGTACAATCCTATTATATGTTGACCAAGAGTTTAACATTTGCTTTGTATATGGGGAATGCATGCCATAAAATACTATTGCCTCCTTAAACCTTTTTAAATCCAACATTTCAATTGGAGCCCAAATATTTTGTGTAGTCATTTGATCAGGCAACTGCTGTACAGTTACAGGATAAATTAAGAGTGACTGTGTGAAAACAGGCTTTCTTTCTGTAACCTTATGATCCAAACTTGAAACAACTTCACTGTTAATTTCTTCTGTCTGAATTTTTACAGGTTTAACAAGTTTTTCTAAAGCTGTCATCCTGGCACTTAAATTGACTATCTTTTTAAATTGTAAAATGAGGATAAGCATAGTGATAAACTGCATAATTCCAACAATTCTAATCTTCTCTTATAGTTGTTCCATTGTCAGACTGCCTAAAATTTCAAACAAAACCCAATTTTCTTCCAATGTACACATGAAACCCATTTTTTTTAAAGTGGAAAAATTTCTCTTTTAAATAGTTTCCTTTAAAATATCTGATATGTTGTGACTTACCAAATCTGCGTAGAACAGTAGAAATCTGATTAAATTTCAAAACAGCCACCTAGTGTCCTATGTGTGAAGAGAGAGAGAGAGAGAGAGAGAGAGAGAGAGAGAGAGAGAGAGAGGGAAAGCGGAGAAAGTATAGCCAGCTAAAGCTTAAATCCAGCCACGTGTTCCCTCTTGAGCTGAGTCAAGGCTTGGCTCTGGTTTCCTTAAGCTCTGACCAAGTGTGTTGGCTTTACAGGAGGGGACCTCTTTGGCAGGGCAGGCCTGAGTTGTTTGTAGCATCGGCTTTAAGCAAGCAGCTCATGGTTAGTCCGGCCTGAGGCAAAGCAGAGCTGGGCTGGGGCTAGGGAGCCGGCTACTAGGACTAGGGAGCCGGCCCCAAGCAGTTTTTAATGGCTTCTTGTCATGTTGGGCGCCAGATGTAGATGTATTCAACCGTCTTATTAAAATAAGAAACACAGAACCAATGTAAAAGAGAAAGCCGAGAGGTCAGAGCTTAGAGCTAAAATCTTACCTCCTGCAGTGCTCCTAGCTTCCCGAAAGAGGCGCTATTTCCTGTGTGTCTGTCTTTAAATAGTCTTTCTGTTCTGCCTTCTCATTGTTTGTAAACCCAAACACATGACTGCCCTGTCACTGCCTGTAAGTACCGACCTCCAGGTCTTAAAGGCCTATGACTCTAATACGAGCTGTATCCCTGAACACACAGAGATCTACCTAGCTCTTCTACCAAGTGGTGGAATTAAAGGCATGTGCCACCACCACCACGCTCTTGCTATGGCTCTAACAGCTCTGACCCCTGGGCAACTTTATTTATTAACATACAATGAAAATCACATTTCAGTACAAATAAAATACCACCATATGGGGAGGGTTTTTGCTTTTGTCTTTCCAGGAAAATAAAAACAACCATATAGAGGAATTTAAAGACCTTTGGACAAATAACTATCCAAAGAAAGAGAACTACCTGAAATAATTACCGAGAAAAAGAATAATCTGGCCTAACGAGATCTCTGAAGTCTCCAAAAATTGGGGAGACTCACAATGATGATTCCACATGGACTGTGATAATGCCACTAAGCTGAAAAACACTACCTAAATATCAACTTTGGACTATAAACTGCTCAGGACAATTTCGATGTGGCTAGATGAGATGACCCAGCCTCACTGACTGCTCTAGCTAGGACTTGAGACATCCCTCCCTTTTACAGTACACAGAGACTGGACAACAAATGATGCAGCTGCCTCTCCCAGGACTTGACAATTAATTCAAATTTTTCTTTTCAGGATCCTCTAAAGTTGCCATTACTCTCAGACAGCAGGAAGTAATTTTAAGAACACAATACCCACATTCCCAAGAGGAATGAAAAAAAGGAAAAAAGGAAGTTTTATTAATGATAGAATAGAGTAGATTACTGGATCTACTCTGAAAAGAAAAAAGGGAGATAAAAAGGGAGATATAGATATGTTAGGATAAAAGGGTAGATTATTAAATCTATTTTTAAAAGCAACTACATGTTTTGAATATTTTACATTGATATGACCTATGTTTAATGATACAAATTTGTGATTATTTTTGTTAGAACAGGTTATACAAACATTTCAACTCACATTCAAGGTATTGTACCCATACAACTCATTTAACAATGTAATGTAAATTTCTAGTCTTTGAATTATTAGAAACTATTTAGGATAATAAAGAAATGCAAGTTAGTAATTAGTTACTATAATCAAACTTGTGGTCATATTAGGTATGTTTTCAAATTTAAACAGAGATTTATTTAGGTAGATAGGTGGTCTTCAAACACTTCAGAGATCTCCAGAATATGGCATTTAAGATGTTTTAAATAACATAGGCTCTTTTTTTTTTTAATGACAATGAGACATGTCTGCTCATGACAATACCAATCTAATCCAGAGAAGATGATGGCCACTGAAGAAACTCCTTTTCTAGTTTACATCCTTTGTGGCAAAAGTTAGCCACTGGGCAAAAAAATGCCCTTGCCTTGACTGCTGACAGTATGCTTTCCAAAATGGACAAGGAGGACATAAAAGAAAGGACTGCCAAACCTTGACAAGACAAGGTAAGACAGCCATTCAGAAAATCCTGATTCACAGATAAGTCTGGCAGATATTCTAGGCCTCTAGGTCAAAGATAGATATCCCAAAATTGCAAAGGAACTTTGGTGACTATCCAGGCTGTTTCTATCATTTCTGGCATTTTATAGAAGTCACTTTCTTGCACTTCCAGGTTACTCAGGTAATATTATGCCCTTCTCAGGTCTCTGATGGAGTTGAAGACTTATAGTTTTCCTTGTTATCAGATTCAGAAAAGAAATTCACTAAAGAGGTATAAAGAATATAATGTTGAGAGCCATTAAAAAATAATTCTTGTAATGCACGTTAGAATAGAAAGTGAATTTGGTACAACCTTTTGGACTCACCAAGATAGGATAGATAATGGAATATTTTCTATGAATTTGTCAAATGCTAATAGATTACACATTGTTATTGTATTTATTGCCTGTATATATTGTATACAGGTATTGTATGTATTGCATATAGTTTTCCATATATTAGTTACACCTTTTTATTTTAGATAAAGGGGAAAATGTGGTGATACTTTGTTTGTGCTCCAACAAATAAAGCTTGCCTGGAGATTAGAGAGCAGAGCTAGGCACTAGTTAACCATAGAGGCCAGGCAGAGGTAGCACACACCTATAATCCCAGTACTTAGGAGGAGAAAGTAGAAAGATCAGGAGTTCAAGGACACTTTGGGCAACATGAAATATATCTGTTCTAAAAGAGAAACAGAGTCACACAGTGGAGGCTACACCTTTAATCCCAGCACTTGGGAATCTCATGCCTTGATCCCAGTACTTGGGAGGCCCATGCCTTTAATGCCAGCACTAGGGAGGTAGAGACAGGAAGAGATATGGCTATGTGGAGAGAGGAATATAAGGTAGGAGAGACAGGAGCTCACCCCCTTTTCAGGCTGAGGGGTTGGCGAGGGAAGAAGTGACTGTGACATGCTCCATTGTCTCTCTGATATTTCAGCATTTATTACAATATCTGACTCTGGGTTTTTATTATTAAGACCAATTAGAATTCATGCTAGAGTTAAGTGTAAATATAGAAGAGTAAGCCAACAATTTTCACTGGAGGATTGACAAGACTTATATGAGCTGAGAAATGAAGTGTATTAGAAATATTAATGGTGGTGGGAAGAAAAATATAGGGTAAGTACAATAGTGTAATGTGCAGATACTTCTGACTAGAAGGCTATGATGTTAGGATGGATAATGAAAAGTAAGTTGAGCTTCATATTAGGTTGAGGAGTTTCCTCAGACAAGGGAAACAAACCTCCCTGTTTTAAGGATAAGTATTTAGGAACCAGTGAATTCTAGTGACATTTTAATTGGTAAGTCAATACAGGAATTCTGATTCCAGCCCCAGTTTACACACATTTTCCTGTGTTTCCATGCTTTACAAGGAGTCTAGGGTCACAATAAGAAGCCATAACTTGGGCCTGACACAGAGTAAGTCAAGTATACTGGAGAATACTCCCACAATGGCAGGACAAGTCTTGGTTATGCCTGGAGATGCAGAGAGAGTATAAAGCACTGACAAAGAAATTACCAATGAGTGATACACAATCTTGGAAAGATGCTTGAAGAATCCAGAATGTTTGTCATAATGGCTTCATGATGGTCAACATCATGATCGACTGTCACAGGTGTAATAAGGATGACAAAATTGAGCATATATGATATTTTGTGTATTAGTGGGGTAGTGTAGTAGTACACCCAGCATTTATGCTTCTAGATTTGTAATCATACAAGTGTTACTTTTAGACTATATGGTAAATTTATACATGTGTATTTTAATTACACATGTATCCATATAATAATATTAATTGATATTTTCCTACTTACTAGAAAAGCACAGAATTAGCCAAATTCTTCCAATTGGGAAAGGACCTCAGTTTTTAAAAATGAATTCAGAGATAGCCTATAACATGAATAATTTAAAGCATGACAAAAAATTTTGATTTTTTTTCATGCACACCATGAGTAAAATAATCTTACTGAGGAAAGGGTAAACATTCAGTAAGAAAAGTGTCCTGGTGAATACTGGTGGTTTCATGGAGCACCAGGAACACAGAATTTCCTAGCATGACTGAGGATGAGAAATAGCTTGCAACACTCTTTACTGGGTATTTGTTGTTTACTTATTGTGCCTTAATCCTCATCTCCGAAAAGAAAATGTCCAAGATCTCAGATGTCATCCACAGCACATTTCATGGCTCTCAAAGTGTGAAGAGGCACCTGGAATGCACTCATGAGATGTGTTCAGGTCACACTGGCTTCTTCACAACAACCTGCTCTAGCTTCAGTCTGACCAACTCTGTCCTTTGTCTCCTCTTGAGCTCAATTTACCAGGGCCATGGGCTTTCTCCATAATGTCCCCAAAGGAAGGGATTCACAAAGTCTTCCTTCATGAAGGTGATAATACCCCAGTATCACTCAAAAACTGACTATCCAATCCACAGGGATTCAGGTCTGGTCCAGCATCCACACTTTCTGAGAAGAGCAGGTTCCAACTTCAGAACATTAAAAACCACTTGTTCTATGAGCTTACTAACTTAGAAAGCGCCTGCCTCTTTTCTTTCCTGACCACAGAAAGGTAAGTACTCAAGCAGATGGGAAACAGGGGAAGATAGTATGGACCCTTCATCATTATCAGCTGGAAGGGAGAGCTGTCACTGAACACACAGAACAACATCGTGATGACAGCTGTGAGAACAGAAGAACATCAAAGGGATCTTGAGGGCAACAGTCTCTCCCAGTTACCATCTGTGCATGCCCTCTCTAACAAAAGGGCCTGACTCTGCTCCTTCTCATTACAGCTCTATAAATGCAGGCTGGCTCCTCACTCCCCACACACTGGGCTTCTGCTCATCCTTCCTCCAGGTGACTCTCAGCCATGAAGACACTTGTCCTCCTCTCTGCCCTTGTCCTGTTGGCCTACCTGGCCCAGGCTGATTCTCTCCCAGAAGCAACTGAGGAGACTAAAAATGAGGATCAGCCTGGGGTAGAGGACCAGGATGTGTCCATCTCCTTTGGAGGCCCAGTAGGCGATGCTCTTCAAGATGCAGGTGAGTGGTGGTGCCCAGTATGATAGTGGATTGGAGTCTCCTGAGAGAGGGTTGATGATGGGCTCCCAAATCATGTCCAGAGCTGTGTGATTTAGTAGGTATCTCTTCTGATCCTTTGGAGTCTTCACTGTCTTATAGTTAGAAGTAACAGCAAGAGTCAGAAAAGTGTAAATGATTTTATTTCTTTTAAGTTTTTGATCTAAAAATTTATCTGTGGAATTGTTTCAAAATATAGAACATACTGATTAGCTCTTTGTCTTTCCATTGATAAGTTTTGTTATACAAAGAAAAATCTGCTTTTCTTAAAAAAAAATTAAGAAGCAAATGCCAGTATGTGAATGTGTTGGTTCAGGAAGACACAAAACAGGTGAAGGAATGTGTAATAGGTGTCAAGTCATGCATATGATCAATATTTGTTTAATGTATTATTTCCAAGTGTTTGAAGTTGATCATGGTGATGGATGTGATGTCATTAATAGAAACAAACTTGCTCTGTACCATGTATCCTAGTCTTCAAATTTATTGTACACTATTGCATACTGCCGGCTACCTTATTTAATGTCTGATGTTCAATGTTTCTTCAGCCACAAGAAACTTCCCCAGGTGCTTCTGTAGAAAAAGAACCTGCAGATTTCTTGAACGTCACGTTGGCAAGTGCCCCCTAGGCTATGTATTCTGTTGCCGCTGAGACCAGAGACAAGATCACCATGTGCTCTGAGATTTTATCATCTGTCATCACCCCTATACTTTGCCTCAATGGTTTTTCCTTCTCCAATAAATTTCCTTGCAGAAGAAGAATCTGTTTTTACATTTCTGTCATGCTTTCTATGTGTCTTAGTCAGGACTCTTCCAAGCTATCTAGCAGAATCTACAATGAATTGCTTGTAAAACAAGTCTAGGTTACATTTTAGTAGTCATATCAAGTGTGAACAGGTAGATACAAAGTCACATCTCAGTGATTCTGCTGTAGCTACTTCTGTCTGTCAACTCTCCTGTCCTTTAGATGGGACTCACCCTCAGAAACATGTCCCACATTTCCAGGATCCATTCTTCAATTGAAGGACATTGAGGTTATTTCCACTCTCTAGCTATTGTGAACATAGCAATGACCATTGCTGAGCAAGTATCTGTGGAGTAGGATGCTGAGTCCTTTGGGCATTTGCCAAGGAGTGTTTCAGCTATGCCATATGGAGAGTTCCTTATACTCTTTGAGAAGTCTCCACACTAATTTCCATAGTTCTTGTTTACAACCCACCAGCATTGAATGAGGGCCCTCCTTTCTCAGTCTCCTGAGAGAGAGTTGAAGATGTGCCTTGCAATCCTGTCAAAAGTGATCTGGCTCCCTTGATTACTCTATCTTACTTCCTTCTCTTTCTTATTCATAGAAGTAATGGTGAGAGTGGAGTAAGTCAATTGATTTTCTTTCTCATAAGCCTTTTGCTCTACAAGTACTCTTAGAAATTTCACCAGAATAGGGAGCAATATACTGAGTAGATTCTTATAGAAAAAAAATGAGTAGTCTTAGTTATAATGAGAAAATTTTCTTTGTCTAAGAGAACTTCATATCAGTTGTAGAGTTCAGTCTTGTATAATAATGGTGAGGAAAAGACCATAAATAATTGGACACATCAGCATGGATCTCAAGCCCTACATTTTACCAACATTCCTTCAGCACATTATTTCAATTTGTGTTGAGTTGACCATCCTGCTGGCTGTAATGCTGCCAACAAAATATGCCCACACTGTGTCACACATCTTCATAGGGCTGTATACTATCCCATCCTACCAACCTCTAAACTCAGTTCCTGTTTCTCTCTCTGTCTCCAGTTTCAAATAGCTCTTGATATGCTACTGTCAAAGCCAATCCTGCAAAATACTAGATCGCATCAGTGGGGTTTGCACCAATGGTAGCAAAACCTATGCGTTCTGCTGCAGCTGAGCTTGAGAACAGAAACAGCAAGATGACCATCTGAGGCGCTTGTGTTTCTCCTTTGTCTCCAATAAGTTACTTGCGATATGTTCCTGTGGGTTTGCATTCTCTTGGTCTTTGTTATAAGGCTCAGTCAAGACTCTGGGTACCAAGTATCAGAACCTTAAGGAAACCTTTGCTAATGAATAAATTACATCACCGCCTATCATTCATTTATTATTAACAAGAGGCTGGAACATTAATTTCTTAACCTGGGATATATTGCTGAGGTGCCTTAATGCAACAAGTTCATACCATGGAGAATGTTAATCAGCTCTCAAAAAATGTTATCACAATAACAACAACAACAACAAAAAACCAATAAAAATGTTAAGTATAGGGTAAATACTTAAAAGAAGCAGTCTTATTTACAGGTAATCAAATTCAAAATATTGAGGTTAGATTAACTGTCTTTTGTCATTCAAAATTTAAATTTATTTATGCCACTCCACTTCCATACAATGATTCTGAGATACCCTAAGCATAGGTTAGGTCCCACTTCCACTGCTTATGGAACAATTCTAAACTAAGTATAAACATGCAGTCTTTGCATCAATGAACCACAGCCATTAGTTTAGCTCAACTGTAGTCTGCCTTGGTATCTGTGGTAAGAAATATATTTTTATAACCTCTCACATTTTCTTCAGGACATAGCTTTTGATCTAGTATCATTAATTTGGGAATAACCCTAGGAGCTATGCTTATTTTGATTCTTGTCCTCCCAGTCATCTTTTTAAAAACAAAAGGGGGAGATGGCACAGCAATATCTGAATGGAATGGCAGAAGTCCTAAAGCCAGCACAGCTGCTTGACAAAGGTCCAGCCAAGCTGAGCCACATGATGGCTGCCATGCCACCTTTGGTTTTCATCTCCACCTGTTGCATACTTGGGGAACTTTTAAAATTGAATAATTTGGGGATATTGATTTGATGGAAAATTTCTTATGAATTATTTATGCCTTCTCCCAGGAATGCTGCTTCTTAGCTTCTCCAGGACAGTCCTGAACATACTATTTCTCCCTGCTTTTAAAAAGATATCCTTATCAACTTGAAGGTCTTCCTTATGCCTTAGAGGTTGTGACACATAAAGAAGCCAGAGGTCTCTTCATGAGGCTATGAGACATTCTTGAAACATCTATCCCTGTACTTACTCCAGAACAAGATAATCAAAACAAAATAAAGTTTAAAAGGTTAACTAGAAGAGTTGTCCACAGTTCAGATTACAAGCCTCTTCCCACTGTACATTCAGACAATTATGTGGCATACAACTGTGCCCTACGCAGAGTCATATTGATGAGCCCAGGGCTAGTGAAATCATGGATGTTAGAGGAGAACTTACAATCACCATTTTACTAAGCCATCACAATCCCTAATTACACTATCCATATTTGTTCTTATATTCATAGATAAGTATAGACCTTACTCCTTGTCAAGGAAACATCTCTTTGCAACCAAGAAAGACCATTACAGAAAACCACAACCAATCTAAATGTAAAGTTCAGTTCCAATACATCTACAAAAAACTGGCACACTGAAGGCTCAAGGGCAGAAATTTTGGAAGAACCAGATAATCATGGAGTTTGCTATATATATTGTGTTTCCAAAGAATGTCAGAAGACACACCCATAAATTCTCCCCAACCTGACTTCCTGAGCATGAGCTAAACAAGAACAACAACAGATATGTTGAAGTAGATGAGGGAAAGCTCAGGAGGCCTTAGCCCTACACCAACAACTAAAGGCAACTAAAGAATACATAAGTGGTAGGAATATTCTTCACTGGGAAGAGCACAGCAATAATTTATCCAATACTGAATGATTACCACTGAAAACATCATACAAGTAACATACCCACAGAACAAGATGTATTTACGTGTTTAGGAATATATGTATGAGCATATGTGTATGTGACAACAATTAATGAAAACAGAGGCCGTAAATTTTAAAAAGAGAAAGGAGGCATATCATGGGAGCATTTAGAGGGAGGAAAAAATGATGTGTATATATATTAATCTAAAAAGATCAAAGTAATTTGAGTGATTATTTCAGTGATGATAGTTATGTAAATTAAGCTGGTCATGGTGATCACATCACAGTGTATACATGTGCCATTCTGACAGCTGTAAGATGGTATCTCATATTCATTTTAATTTGCATTTCCCTGGTGACTAATGGTGTTGAGCAATTCCTTAAATGTCTTTTGGTCACTTGAGATTTTTCTGTTGAGATTTCTCTGTTTAGATCTGTATCCCATTTTAAATTGAGTTATTTGGTATTTTGACATCTAGTTTCTTGAGTTCTGTATATATTTTGGCAACCAGTCCTCTGTCAGATGTATGTTTGTTGAAGATCTTTTCCCAACTGCAGATTGCCCTTTTGTCTTATTATCCTTGTATTTTGCTTTACAGAAGCTTTTCAGTTTCAGGAGATCTCTTTTGTTTTTATGTTTTTATTTTAATATTTTAATTCATTTTACATACCAACCACAGGTCCCTCTCTCATCCCTCCTCCTGCTATACCTCCCTCCCTTATCCCCTCCTCCATCAGGGTAAGTTCTCCCATTGGTGGACAGCTAAGCCTGGTACATTCATTTGAGACAGGATCAAGACCCTTTCCACTTTATCGGGGGTGAGCAAGGTGTCTGATCATAGGTAATGTGTCTAGAAATCTGGCTCTTGCAGCAGGGATAGATCCTGATCACACTGTCAGGGGCCCCTAAAATGGGAAAAGAGGTTGTTCTGAAGAAGTGAGTGTGACCTGCACACATCTCATAAGCACATTCCAGGTGCCTCTTCAAAATTTGGGAGCCATCAAATAATGTGCTGTTGCTCATATCTCAGATTCTGCATTCTTTTTAACTTTTAGAAAATGTGAACTTACCGACAAGAAAGAACAACTAATTTAGAGAGGGTGATGTGCTTCTTCCCAGTCAGAAGTGCTTCTACTCCAAAGAAGCCACTGCTGTTCCTATACAAACCTTGTTCTGTGCATGTTTTTATGCATTTTCCCTCACTATGTATATGTCAAAAGATACAGAACATTCTACTAATTTCAGTCTTCATATGATGTCCCAGTGTGATAAGTGCTAGCTCATATTTACATGTTGATAAATACTGGTCAGTTGTTAAAATGTTTTTATTTATAGCTGTGTTCCTTTACTAGAAATCAGGAAGAATACTGTTTTACATACTCATATTTAAACATATACATGTCATATTGTCTAATGGGACATGACCTCTCCAATATCTTTGTGAACTTAGATTTATCAGTCATAAAATATATATCTCCTATTTCAGACACATCCCTCACTGTCTTCGTGATCTTTACAGAGTTGGCCTCAGTAGCACTCACTAAATTTGCATACCCAAAAGACCACCATGCTCATATGAGTGATTTATATTTTTGTGTTTTCATTTCCGTTTTTCCTGCCTGTACTCAGCACAGAACTGGTCATTGAAATCCCAGAGTATGTACAACCAGCATATATAACCTTTAAAAAGAATGCCCATTTGAATTAAAGCAATCAAGTTTTGATTTGCACCATAGTTTTCATTTTCTTATTATTTTACAGCCTCTCCTTTGTTTCTTGCCAAATCATGGTAGCAGCAGCTTTCTCACTTGAAGAAAGACATCTGCTCATGTGGACACCACAGAAGGTAGAGACCAGAATCCTCCATCAATGTGGCCTCTTATCTACTTCAGTGTTTGTTGAGTCTTGGGGGAAAAAACAGATCTTTACTTTGTGAATTTACAGTCTGCAGGAGATTTTATGATCCTTGTGAAGATTGATACATGTACTATGATGCTTTTCTAATATTTACCAGTCCCAATATAACAGGTAAAATTGATATTTCAGCATCATACTAGTTTACCTTATTCTCAGAATTGATTCTCATGAATTGATGGCACAAGTACCTATGCCCAAGTAGTGTGTGTATCATGGGTATTTGGTCAAATGCTCCATTAAGGTGGTGGTTGGCACATTCATTTTACATTCTTTTTAACTTTAATTTTTTTATTAAGAGATTTTCTATTCATTTTACATATCAACCACAGATTTCATTTTACATTTTTAAAGAAAAACATTTACATATTTTTATTTTTACATGTATAAGGAATTTGCCTGAATATGTTTGTGTGTGTGTGTGTGTGTGTGTGTGTGTGTGTGTGTGTGTGTGCCTCTTGTCTATGGAAACCTGATTAGACAGTTTAATCACCTAGAAATGGAGTTACAGAAAGCTATTAGCTACCATGTGCATGCTGGAACAGAACTTGTGCCCTCTGCAGGAGCACCAAATGTACTTAACCATTGAGTCATCCTTCCAGACCCACATTTTCTCTAATTAACCTTTAGTTTTTGTTCATAATTTCTGGAAACTTTGTCTTGGTAATATGTTACAAATCTTAAAGATTATCATTTTTCTTTGTCTTTCTTGTTTGCTATACCAAACAAGGTGGGTTTTAATTTTATTTCATAATATTTCTGAGTTTTCTTTCTTTTAACTTAAATTTGTAAAACTCAAACTGGCGTGTTAGAGTGATTTTTTGCATTTGCAAAATTTTTGTTATATCCTGTGATTGAGACAGAGTTGTCTTTCTAGTCACTGCCACAACTGAGGAAATTTCATCTTCCCAGGAAGGGTTTTCAGGATCATTACATTCTGGCCTATAATATCAGATGTGGATGCAAAACAAGCACTTAGAAAGTAGAGATGTGGATGGAGTTGGTGGGTCAGAGACATTGAAGTGATGTTGGAGAAATGAAGGAACTCTTCATAGTTCACTGCTGTTTCTCCTACATTTCATTGTACTAGATCTTGTCCAAGTACCATCACTTATTCAAAGAGTGCGCTAAAGAGAGGAAGTTACCTCCACTGGCCCCTGAATGTTCAGATCTTGTAGCTGACCCACTTGTGCTCATGGGAGGGCTCTTCCACTTTCTTCCTCATAGGCACTCAGACTCTACTTACTTGGAGGATTCTTCTTAAGATTTCTTGGACTCTAAGATGGGTGCAAATGTAATCACTCCTATACTTGTTTTGTGTCCCAAACCAGTATGCAAAATGTCAATAGAACTCACAGTTACCCTTATTAATCCACTCTATTTCATTAGCAGTGATCATACATGTGTGATTTTTTGGGGGATTGTTAAAACTGGCAAAAACCTTTTCTTTAGGTGTTTCTAGAGAATATGGGTTATTTATTGGTGAGTTCACATCAAATCCCAGAGGAGGGAATTTACAGAGGTAGAGACCAAGGAGAAGCAATGGAAAGCCCATCTATCAACAGGTGTCTTTCAACCTTGAGCCTCTGTGAGGTTCTAAACAAGAAAAACAAATAATTCTAATAAATGACAGAGGTTATCACTCTAAAATGCAGAACTTAAGGTGGAACCTTTGCTAGTGGTGAAGTACAAGGAATGCAGGATTAGAGTGTAACCCAAGTTCCATTCTCTGTCCTTGTGGAGAGAGTTAGTGGGAGGTGTATGGCCTTGGCAATTGCTAGAACATGAGGGAAATCAGAATGTAATTTTTTTTAACTAGGAATTTAATATAATAAGGTTCTATAGATCTGCCCTTCATTCACTCTGCCACCGTATCAAAGACATCAGTAAAAGAAAGAGAAATAAAGGCCAGCACAACATTATTATTCCTTGAACCAGTCAGTGTCTCTAGTCAGGATTCCTCTTAACAGTTCTCATAAATTTGAATGAAAATGCTGCCTCAGCCTCAGGTGGTTCCTGAACCTTGAATCCAAAACTCCAGTTAATAATACATAGGCAAAACACGATCAGTTCTAATGTAGGGCATTCAGAATGAAAGGGATAGCTACAGCTGGTGTAGGTATCGCCTGGGCATCAGAGTTCTCAGGTCATTCTAAAGCACAACTTTACTGAATCTAATTATCAAAGAACTGGTGTCACCCACATCAGAAGACCTGAAAGCAGTGGGATAGATTATAATCCAGGAGTATTAGGTTGACACACAAAGAAGGGGGAATCTAGGCAATGGCAAGTGTGTGGGCATGTGGTCATTGGCTAGAGGGTTGAAGAGAGTGAGGTCACTGTCATCTAGGGAGTCAAACAACTAAGAGATTGAGAAGGTGACCATCTGTGCCACCTAAGACCAGAGAAACTTTTCCTCTAACCTGTACATTTCTGAAATGACCTATGGAGATTTTATTGCCAAAGGAAAGTTCTCAAAGCACAGAAAAATATATTTTCTCAATCCTTTATATCCTGATTCTGGTTGTAGAAAGCAGGAAACCAAACTTTCAAATGGAAATGAAAACAAATTGGACAGATATTGTGTATTATAGCTCTGCACATTGTACATTATTGCCAAGAGATGGCATCGATCTCCATGTTCCACAGTGGGTGTGTGAATATGGAGAATTTGGTATACAGAAACATTGTGTGTGTGCGTGTGTTTGTGTGCTTGTGTATGTGTGTGTGTGTATGTATTTTCATGTGTACAGATAGAGTACTGTTCAACCATAAAAAGATGGAATTTTCAATAACTGAGATGATCCTGGAGGACACTTTCTGTGTAAAATCCAGATGCACAAATATAAGGACAACATTTTCTCACATATACAAGATAAAAATCAACATAATGGAAAGTGAGAATAGAATACTTGCTAAAGAAGACTGGCAAGGTCAAGGGTTGCAGAGGAAAGGTTGGTCAATGGGTACAGAATTACATCTAGGTAGGAACAATGAGTTCTGGTCAATTATTATATAATAACATGATTTTAAATAACAATGGATTATGTATTTCAAAATAGCTAGACAGTAGAATTTTAGTGTTTCATCAGAAAAAAATTACAAATGTCTGAGGTGCCAGACATGCTAATTCCCCAGTTCAATAATTTCATAATCTGCATATACATATATCAACCCTTACTATTATGCACTGCAATTTTTCACCATTACAATAGGTCAGTTTAAAAACAAACAACTCTTGCATTTTATAAGAAAATTTCACTCCAAACTTCAAAAGTGGGAAGGAAGAATTCATAAGATTAATCCAACCATGGTCAAGAATTGGCAATAGAGTGAGAAGTTTGAATGAACTCTTTAGAGACAAAGACAGGCTTTCGGCATTGTGGTCTAGTGGAGAAGCCTTGAAGAATGTCAGTGGTTTAATCAATGTGATTGTGTCAAATGTTTGCTGATTGACACTTAATGGAGTTATACTAGCTGTACCTGAAAACAGAGTACCTATGTCCTTAGATAATTACATTTCAAAAGGATGACCCCACATTTGTTTAAATCATTAAGTTTATTTTGGACAGGACATGATAGACTATTTTAAGAAAGAAATGTTTTGTGGGAATTTGGTAACTGCATATTGTGTTTGCAATCACTCATCAATTTTCTGTGATATTTGAGGCTAAAAGAGTTGTGCTGGCTGAAGTTACACTTTCTCTACTAGTTCATTTGGTGGAGCTGGTATCTGTCATGGCCCAACACAGATTGTTATAGCAACTACCAAATGAGCTGCTTCTAGCATCCCTTTTTCCTCAAAGAGTGATGGGGTATTCTATTCTCCCAGCATGCCTCCTTTGCCCACAAGGATGTATGCTGTGAACTCACATTACCTGTATTCCTGGAATATGCAATCTAAGAGGTCACCGATGATGTCTTTTCATCAGATATCATACATATCTCCACTAAGGAGTGTGCAATGTTCTGGAGTCTGAGTCTTAACAATCTGTAGCACCACTGGGGACTCCAAGCTTCAGGGAGAACCATCTGTTGATTTTTTATTTTTCTTGGAATCACTTCCAAGCTACATTACGCCCACCAAAGCTACCAGATAACTCACATAGTGTATATTGCAGAGCAAATTGGAATCATTAGGCACATGCTCTTACTGTATATGAAGAACAGTTTTCTGTATAGAAAATACCTTTTGCTGTATACAAGCTTAGGTGCTGTGAATATATGCACATCATATAATGGGTTGCTTTGCTTTTGTTCAGACCCATTCTGTCTTTGTACTAACATTTCCAATATTGGTAAAAGTTGTCTCTATGGAGCCAAAAACAACCCAGTGCTTAGAAGGTAGAGGCATAATCCAGGCCTAATCATTAAAATTTTAACACTTTTTAAGGAGACTGTGGTTCCTGAAAAATTAAGGTTAGGACTGTATAAATCCGAAGCCCAAAGTAATAGTTTTTTCTTAAGATGTAGGCATGTCTTTGGGTGTGAGTTGTATCTACATGAAGGCACAGTCAAAAGTCAAGAGAGAAATGTAGAAGAATCATAAGCACTCTGAAATTTCTTTACATTTTGTTTCCAAATGCTGGGATCATACGTTGGAGTCTGTATTTTGTGAGTAAAAACTAAATTATTGATTCAAATGCAGAAGTTTCCTTGAAGGCTCTGGTACTTGATTTCCAGAGTCCTGACTGAGCCATATAGCAAATACTGAAAGAATGCAATCACACAAGGAACATAATGCAAGAAATTTAATGGAGTCAAAGGAGAAACACAAGGGTAGTGGTAATCAGAGGCCTCTCTTGGGCCTCAGATGGTCATCTTATTGTTTCTGGTTTCCATGATCAGCGGCAGCAGAACACATAGGTTTTCCTACCCCTGGTGCAGATCCCACTGATGCGTTCCAGTATTTTGCAGGATCGGCTTCGACAGTAGCATGTCAAGAGCTTCCTTGAGGCTGGAGACATACATAGAACATCAAGAATCGAGTGTGGAGGTTGGCTGGATGGGATATTATACAGCCTATGAAGATGTGTGATACTGCATGGGTAACATTACAGCCAGCCATATGGTAAACTCAACAGAAAGTGAAATAATGTACTTGAGGCGTATTCAGTGTTGATAACATGCAGAACATCAGATCTATTCTGATATGTCTATAATTTGTATGCTCATTTTCTCACCATTCATATACTTGAGTGAAATCTTACACTGACTTGAAGTTCTCCTAACAAAAGAAAATTATCTCCTTAGACCTAAGACTACTCAATTTGTTCTATAAGGATCACTCAGTATATTGCACTAGATTCTGGTGAAATTTCAAAGTGGGTTTTTAGAGCAAAAAGCATGAGAAAGAAAATCAACTGACTTCCTCCTCTCTTAATGTTGTGAATAAGAAAGAAAAGGAAGTAAGACAGAGTTCCTAAAGAAGCCAGATTGCTCTTGAAAGGAACCCAAGGCACATCTTCATTTCTCTCTCTCAGGAGACTCCAACCCACTATCACACTGGGCACCAACATTCACCTGCTTCTTGAAGAGCAGAGCTTTCTGGACCTCCAAAGGATATGGACACATCCTGGTCCTCTACCCCGGGCTGATCCTCATTTTTAGTCTTCTCAGTTGCTTCAGGGATGGAATCAGCCTGGGCCAGGTAAGCCAGCAGGACAAGAGAAGAGAGAAGGACAAGTGTCTTCATGGCTGAGAGTCACCTGCAGGAAGGGTTAGCAGAAGCCCAGTGTGTGGGGAAAGAGTAGCCAGCCTGCATTTATAGGGCTGTCTTGAGAAGGAGCAGAGACCAGCCCTGTTGTTAGAGAGGGCATGCACTGATGGGAACTGGGAGAGATTGTTGCCCTCAAGATCCCTTTGATGTTCCTCTGTTCTCACAGCTGCCATCACCATGTTGGTCTATGTATTCAGTGACAGCCGTCCCTTTCAACTGATAATGATGAAATGTCCATACTATCTTCCCCTGTTTCCCATCTGCTTGAGTATTTACCTTTCTGTGGTCAGGAAAGAAAAGAGGCAGGCAACTTCCAAGTTCATAAGCTCATGAAACAAGGGGTTTTTGTGTTCTGAAGTTGGAACCTACTGTTCTCAGTAAGTGTGGACCCTCGACCAGACCTGAATACCTGTGGCTTAAACAGTCAGTTCTTTGATGCTGCGGTATTATCACCCTCATGAAGGAAGACTCTGTGAACCCCTTCCTTTGGGGCCGTTATGGAGATAGAAGGATTACTCTGTTGAATCGAGCTCAAGAGGAGACGAGGGACAGAGATGGTCAGAGTGAAGCTAGAGCAGGTTGGTCTGAAGATGACAGTGTGACCTGAACATGTCTCATGAGTGCATTCCAGGTGCCTCTTCACATTTCGGGAGCCATCAAATGATGTGCTGTGGCTTATGTATGAGACCTTGGACTTTTTACTTTTTGATGATGAGAATAAAGGCACCAAAAATAAACAACACCTACCCAGTAAAGAGGGTTGCAAGTTGTTTCTCATCCTCAGCTAGACAATTAAATGTTCTGTTCCTGGTGCTCCAAGATTTGCACCAGTATTCACCCGGACACATTTCTGTACTGAACTATTATCTTTTCCCCAGTAAGATTACTTTTACTTATGTTTTGCATAAAAAAATATTAAATTTTTCTCTTGTCTTAAATTATGCATGGTGTATGCTATCTCTGAATTCATTTTTATAAATTGGGATCTGTAGCTAGAGTTTTCCACAGCAGAGATCCTTTTCCAATTGGAAGAATTTAGTTATTTCTGTGCTTTTCTAATAAGTAGGAAAACATCAATATATATTTTTATATATTTACATGTATCTATTAAATATATTTAATGAATAAATATATAATAAAAATACATATAAATAAATCATGTAGCCTAAAAACAACCATTATTTTGTCTGCATGTCTAGAAACAGAAATGCTGGGTGTATTACTACACTAATCCAGTGAAATAAGAAGTCATACATGCTCCACTGTTTCCATCCACAGTACCTTGTGACAGTTCATCATACTGCTGACTGTCATGACGCCAATATGACAAACATTCTGGATTCTTCAAGCATCTTACCAAGATTGTATGTCACTCATTGGTAATTTCTTCAATCAGTGTTTTATACTCTCTACATCTTCAGGCCTAACCAAGATTTGTCCTGCTATTATGGGAGTAGTCAACAGTTTACTTGACTGAATCTGAATCTTTGGATATATAAAGGTTGGTACATGCTGCTCACTTTGTTTATCAAGAATTGGAAAAAAACAAAGTACTGCTCTCTCTGAATCTGGAATTACACAGTACTTATCAATGATGATTTTTTTTTTATCAACAGTCCTTGGAATGTAAGTGTCTGCCTCTTAGATGAAAGTGTTTTAATCAAAAGACTGACTCCAGTTAGTAGCAGGTGCAAAGAAGAGCACAGATTCCAGATACAAAGTGAAAGAAAGAAGCTCAAATGCTTCTACTGGTCGAGTTGTATACTTCTCTCTCTCTCTCTCATTTTGCCTTAATTTACACTGGACTCAGTCACAAAGGAATCTCTCCTGCAATAGGCTCACATATTCTTCTGAAACAATCTCATTCAGAGAGAATGAATTCAAGACACCTGAAGAAGGAATATCAATGAATTCATGTAGTGGTAACTAGAGTGAAAAACAAAGAGAAAGGCTATTCACAAGATAAAATGTCAAGGAAACAAATCATGCACAAAGAAAGCCAGTTATAATAGAAATTAAACAAATGAGGGCCACAAGATGCCTTAGTGAGAGATGTTACCATCACACCTGAAAAACCATAGAACTCACATAGTGGAAGAAACAAGTAGATCTATTACCTCTCCTCTGACCTCCACACATGTACTGTGCTACATGAGTCCTCTCTACACATACATTAGGTAAATAAATGTAAAACAAATTTTCATGAGTCAGACTCCCCTATCATGCTAAATTTTACTTTAATGAGGCAAAACAGGTTACATTTGTTTATGTTGCAGTATATTAGTCTAACTCTTTAAAGGTTTATTATATTTGTTTATGCTATATTTGTTTGACAATGAAAGGATGTATATAAATTATGTAAAGATGTGTTGCATTTGATTCACCTTGCCTACCTAAAAACAAAACCAAAAAAAAAAAAAAATAAGCCTGGTACACCTCTGGGGATCAGGTACAGAAAGCATACTTTGTCCCACAGAGGGTTCCCTAGTTTAACTGAATCACAAAGAGTCTAAACAGTTAACTTTGTTTGGTCTTGGACAAATATCGAAGAACTGCCAGTTTATATCCTAATTGACACTTACTTTAGTTTGTGATGCTCAGAAGACATGCCCCTATTGGAATCACATCTCCTCTATCAACACGGCATTGTCAACATGTCCACCAACTGGGCCCGATTCCATCACTTATCACTACAATGATCCTCTGAAGAAATTCCAGTAGGCAATCTGCATTATCATGAAAAAACACCTAAGATTTTTGAAAATATCCCACTCTTCACAGGAATTTCAAATGTACAACACATGCTTACTGGCTCATACCAGCCATGGCAGGCCGAAATTATGGCTTCCTATGATGACCCTAGACTCCATGCAGAGCATGGAAACACAGATAAGTATGTAAAATGTGGCTGGAGTCAGAAGTCCTGTATTGACTTCAGAGTTAAAATTCCAACAGAGTTCTCTGGTTCCTGAACACCCATCTTTAGAACAGGGAGGTTTGTCTCCATGGTCTCAGGAAACTCCTCAGCCTAACACAAAGCTCAGCTACTTTCCATTAACCACCCTAAGATCACAGTCTTCTGACCAGAAATATCTGCACATTACTCTGCTGAACTTTCCATGGTTTTCTTCTTCCCACCACCATTATCATTTCTAATACAGTTCACTTCTCAGATCATCCAAGTCTCTTTCATCCTCAAGTGAGACTTGATGTCTCACTCTTCTGTAGTTACACTTAACCTCTTTGACTTTATCTTGGAAAACTGCTTATTTTGTGTAATTTCTCTTTAACAATGATATAACTAATTCCATAAAGTTCTTGAGTTATTTGAAACTAGAAAATATGATTCTTGCTAGTTTCACAAATAGAAATTATTGAGTACTGGATAAAACATTTAGATGCTAATGAACTTAACAACTTCTTACATAAGGTGAGAATACTAAACTTTCATTTATTATACAGTCAGGACAACTTTGTGTGACTTCACAGAAATCATGATAATTTCAAGCATACGATGCCAAATAGCATTTTCAAAGTATATAATATATGCATTATATTTATATTAATTGGTTGCTAAGATCTCTTTATTTATCCCAATAATGGATTTTCACAACTCAATAAGGTAGTTGCTTTTATTGACCAATATTTTGTGGCTTTTTAATGGTACTTTGAAGAAGTTAATTAACTTACCCAGAGACACTAAAGTTTAGGTAACAGGGCTGTGGCCAAATCCCTTGTACTTCACCACTAGCCAATGTTCCACCTTAACTTCTACATTTCAGAGTGCTACCTTCCATCCTTTAATGGACTATTTGACGTCCTTGCTTAGAACCTGACAGTGGCTCATGGTTGGAAAACAGCTGTTGGCAAATGATCTCTCCACAGCTTCTCCTTGGTCTCTCTCTACCTCTGAAAATTCCCTCTTCTGGGACTTGATGTGAATCCACTAGTAAATAAATTACACTCTCTAGAAATACCTGAAGAAAAGGTTTTTGCCAGTTATCAAAATCAAACACACACATGTGATAAATGCTAAAAGAAATAGAATTGATTATTATAGGTAACTGAGAGCTCTGTTGACATTTTGCACACTGGTTTGTGACACAAAACATGTGCAGAAGTGATCACACCTCCACCCACCTTAGAATTCAGGAGATCTTCAGAAGAACATGTCCTCAAGACTGTGACTCATCTTACCCAGCACCTCCTGCGGGTCAATAGAGTCTGTGTGCCTGTGAGGAAGGAAGAGCAATAGCCTTCCCATGTGGACACATGGGTTAGTTGCAATATCTGAAGTTTCAGAGGCCAGTGGAGGTAACTTCCATTCTTTAGAGGCAATGTTTGAATAAGTGATGGTACTTGAACACCACCTAGTGCAAAGGAATATAGGATAAACATCACTGAACTTTGAAGAGTTCCTTCATTTCTCCAACATCACTTCAATGTCTCTGACCCACCAGCTCCATCCACAGCTCTACTTTCTAACTGCTTTTTGAGCATCTACAAGTGATTTATATGGCAGAACATCAGTGAGCCTGAAACCTCCCTGGGAAGGTAGAACCTCCTCAACTGTGGTAGTGTTTAAGAAAATAAACTTTCTCAATCACAGAATTTTAATAATGCTGATAAATCACTCCAACACACAAGTTTGAGTTTAACAAATTTAAGTTGAAAGACAGGAAACACAGAAATATTATTAAATAAATTTATAAATCAAGTTGTTTGGCATAGAAAACAAAAAGACAAAGAAAAATAATAATCTTAAGATTTGTAACATTTTAAAAGAAAAAATTTCCTGAATGTATGAAAAACAACTAAAGGTTAATTAGAGAAAATGTGGGTCTGGTGGGGAGGCTCAGTGTTTAAGAACATTTGCTGCTCTTGCATGGGACCCAGGTTTGGTTTCAGCACCCACATGGCAGCTCATATCTTTCTGTAACTGCAGTTCTAGGGATTTGACTGTCTATTTGGTCTGCACAGACAACAGGCACACACACAAACACACACACACACACACACACACACACACACAGGCAAATTAATTATTCTTATAAAATAAAAATAATTAAATATTTACCTATAAAAATGTAAAATGAATGTGCCAACCACTCCCTCAATGGAGCATTTGACCAAATACACGTGGTACACACACTACTCCGGCATGTCCGCATCTTCCACAATTCATGAGAAAAAGTAGACTGGGATGATATTGAATTAACAATTGTCAGCTACTAGATTGGGACAAGGAATTATGAGGAAAAAATCAAAGTACAGGTATCAGCCTTCACAAATTCCATAAAAACTCCAGCAGACTGTAAACTTACAAAGTAAAATTTGTTTTTCCCCAAAGCTCAAAAAACTCAGAAGTAGGTAAGTGGTCACATTGACTTCCCAGACAGAGGATTCTGGTCTCTACCTTCTCTAGTGTCCACATGAGCAGATGTCTTTCTTCAAATAAGATAGATTTTGCTACCAGGATTTGGGAAAAAAACAAAAGAAAGAATAGAAAATAACAAGAAAAAGAAAACTATGGTGCAATCCAAAAACTTGATTGCCATATTTAAAAAGGGCATTTTTCTTAAAGGACATATTTTAATGGTTTGAGATACTCTGGAACTTCAGTGACCAGTTCTGTGCAGAACACTGGCAGAGAGAATAGAAAGTAAAAACACAATAATATAAATCATTCAAATGAGCATGGTGTTCTTTGGCTATACGAATTTAGTAAGTGCTACTGAGGCCAACTCTGTAAAGATCAGGATGACAGCGAGGATGCGTCTAAAGTAGATGATGTGCTTATTGACTGATAAATCTAAGTCTGTAAAGGTATTGAGAGGTCATGTATCATTAGCAAATATGGTGTGTGTGTGTGTGTGTGTATGTGTGTGTGTGTGTGTGTGTGTGTGGTGTGTGCATGTAACATAATACTCTTAATGCTTTGCTAATTATTGCACAGAACTGTAAATAAAAACATTTTAACAATTGATTAGTATTTATCAACATGTAAATATGAGCTAGGACTTATAATACTGAGACCCCAGATGCTAACTGAAATTAGTAGAATGTTCTTTATGTTTTGGCATATACATAGTGAGGGTGGGGGAAAATAGATAAAAACATGTACAGAACAATATTTATATATGAAATAGCAGCCATTCTTGGAGTAGAAGTACTTCTTGGGGTTGAGATGAAACACATCACTTTCTCTACATTTGGAATGTTGTTTCTTGTAGGTAAGTTCACATTTTTCTAAAAGTTAAAAAAAAACCGCAGAATCTGAGACATGAACCACAGCACATCATTTGATGGCTCCCAAAGTGTGAAGAGACACCTGAAATGCACTCATGAGACATGTTCAGGTCATACTGGCTTCTTTAGAGCAACCTGTTCTAGCTTCACTCTGACCATATCTGTCCCTTTTCTCCTCTTGAACTGGATTCACCAAAGGCATCTTTCTTTCTCCATAATTGGCCCCAAAAGAAGGGATTCACAGAGTCTTCCTTCATGAGGGTGATAAAACCACAGAATCACTCAAGGACTGACTGTCCAAGTCACTGGTGTTTAGGTCTGGTTCAGGGTCCATGCTTTCTGAGAACAGCAGGTTCCAACTTCAGAACACAAAAACCCCTTGTTTCATGAGCTGATGAACTTGGAAGTTGCCTGCCTCTTTTCTTTCCTGACCACAGAAAGGTAAATACTCAAGCAGATGGGAAACAGGGGAAGATAGTATGGACACTTCTTCATTATTAGCTAAAAGGGAGGGCTGTCACTGAAAACACAGAACAACATCATGATGGCAGCTGTGAGAACAGAGGAACATCAAAAAGATCTTGAGGGCAACAGTCTCTCCCAGTTCCCATCTGTGCATGCCACTCTAACACCAGGGCCTGTCTCTGCACCTTCATGACAGACCTATAAATGTAGGCTGACTGCTCTCTCCCCACACACTGGGCTTCTGCTCACCCTTCCTGCAGGTGACTCTCAGCCATGAAGACACTTGTCCTTCTCTCTGCCCTTGTCCTGATGGCCTACATGGCCCAGGCTGATTCTCTCCCTGAAGCAACTGAGGAGACTAAAGATGAGGATCAGCCAGGGTTAGAGGACCAGGATATGTCCATCTCCTTTGGAGGCCAGAAGGCTCTGCTCTTCAAAAAGCAGGTGAGTGGTGGTGCCCACTATGATAGTCGGTTGGAGTCTCCTGAGAGAGAGTTGAAGATGTGCCTTGGAATCCTGTCATGAGATGTGTGATTTGGGTAGTTATCTCTGTTGATCCTCTAGGATTTTAACTGTCTTATTTATACGAGTAACAGTGAAAGTTAAAAAAAAATGTAATTGATTTTCTTTCTTTTGAAGTTTTTTGATCTAAAAATGTATCTGTGGAAAACATTTAAAATATGCAACATATTGATTAGCCATTTGCCTATCCAAATGATACTTTTATTATAGAAAGAAAACTCTGCTTTGCTTTAAATAATACAGTTAAGAACCAAATGCCTGTTGTATGATATTTTGTTTGTGTACTGACAAATAAGGCTTGCCGGGAGATCAGAGTGTGGAGGTAGCCAATAGTTAACCATATAAGCCTTGCGGTGCTGGTCCATGACTTTAAGCCTAGCAATTGGAGGAATCACATTTTAACTTGGAAGTAGAAACAGGAATATAAGTTAGACGGAGACAGGATCTCTCCCTACTTGGTCTGAGGATTCCAGGAGGTAAATCATTCAAATGTCCTTTGTGGCTTCTGCTCTGCTTCTCTGATCCATAGGCAAGCTCTATGTTTCAGAACACAAACAAAAATTTCATACCACATACGGCAGTATATGAATATGTTGGGTCAGGAGACATACAAAGGTAGATGAGTGTGAAATGGGTTTCAAGTGCTGCATGGGATCAACACTTGTTCAATGTATTATTTCCCAGTGTTTGGAGTTGATCATGGTGCCTGGTGTGATGTCACCAACACAAACAAACCTCCTCTTTACCATGTATTGTGAATCTTTATAGTATTGTACACTATTGTATACTGCAGTCTACCTTATTTAATGCCTGATCTCCTGTCTTCTTAGCCGGCGGAAAAATCTTGACTTGCTACTGTAGAAGATCCTGCAAATTTTTTGAACGTGTCACTGGGACCTGCTGGCAAGGGTCCAAACGCTTCAAATTCTGCTGCCACTGAGTCCAGAGATAAGATCACCATGTGCTCTGAGACCTTATGATCTGTCATTTCCCTAGTATTCACCTGAATTATTTTTCCGTCTCTAATAAATTTCCTTGCAAACAAAGAATATGTTTTTTTTCTTTGATGTTTTCTTTTTGGCTTAATCAGGACTCTTTCAAGATATCTAGTAGAATCTGCAATGAATACTTTATAAAAGGAGCCTGGGTTACATTTTACTAGTCATGTGTGAACAGAAGGATAGATACAAAGTCACATCTTATTGATTCTGCTCTAGCTACTTCTCCTGTTTGTCAACTCTCCTGTCCTTTAGATGGGACTCACCCTCAGAAACATGTCCCACATTTCCAGGATCCATTCTTCTATTGGAGGACATTGAGGTTGTTTCCACTCTCTAGCTATTGTGAACACAGCAGCAATGAACATGCCTGAGCAAATATCTGTGGAGTAGGATGCTGAGCCCTTTGGGCATTTTCCAAGGAGTGTTTCAGCTGTGCCATAGGGAGAGTTCCTTATAGTCTTTGAGAAATCTGCACACTGATTTCAGTAGTTCCTGTTTGTAATCCCACCAGCATTAAATAAGGGCTTCCCTTTCCCAACACGCTTACCAACAATTGTTGTCTGTTGTTTTCTTGATCTTAGCCATTCTGACTGGGGTTAGATGAAACCCCTGAGAACATTAAATTCATGTTTCTCTAACTGTTAAGATTGTTGAGCACTTTTAAATATATTTATTAGCTATTTTTCTTAGTTTTTTGAACATTTCCAACAAGCTGTTAACCTTTTGGAAAAATACTTATCATTCCCCAAACTCTTCCCAGATTACTGCCTTCTCTACCTACCCACGTTTGTGTCCCCCCTTTTTAAAATCCATCTAGACCATTTTTTGCTGCCCATATGTTTTTAGATATGAGGTTTTCATATGGCAAATTTACCATGGGATACACTCAGAAAGAATCAGTCCCCTCTCTAAGTAGCTAATAACTGGTAATACAAGAACTGATAGGAGTGGATTTTTGAACTCAACTCCCATCTCCATTGAGGAATTTGGTCTGATTTGTGCGTACGCACTACAGTCATACCACCTTGACCATTCCTGATCTCATTTTACGTATTTTTTTATATCCATTCCCCCCCCTCCCCGAATTCACTGTTCTGATCCATACCTTATTTTCAATTTGGCTGTTTTCTTAACATCATTTTATCTTTTTGGTTTTTTTTTTTTGTATGCTGAATGATATCCTTATCAAAGGTATAGCTATGCAAAGATCTTTGTCACACTCTGAACTTCCTCTTTACTGCACTGATTTATATTATTATTTGCTATAGGGAAGGTGATTTATTTTATAAGGCCCTATTGTCACTTGGCCTAAATCCTAAGTTGTTAATCCTATACCCATGGATATATAAGCATTGTTATATAAACTCTCTTATAGATGCATGTATGTATTTGTAAGCATTCAAAATTTATACACACACACACACATTATAATTAAAGAAGTGGTAGTATATTTGTGGTGAGGATGTGGGATGAATTGGAAGGTTGAAAGAGAGCCAGAAGCAGAGTAGATGCAGTGTTGTTCATGTACATGGTTCCCAGGAAAATGTTTAAAATGAAACTGAAATTTAAAACATTGTATCCCACGAGTTCTGTTAGAAACATCATCAAATTCCGCATGTCTCATAGATACTGTGCCCAATGGACTGTCCTTCAGAAGCCTTGGTATTAGCCCTGTACACTGTCTTTTCCTCCAGCCTGTGTTTAGTGTAGTACTGGCCACCACTGATGCCTGACAACCTGGAAGACCTCCTGCTGAGAATGTACAACAAACAGAATTCTGGCCACATAAACAAACTCCCTCATAGGGTAGTAATGAGGATACCTTTATAATATTAAATATATTTGACTTACCATATCTTCATCTTCCTATTGTTTACACTTTCTTCTCTCTTCCTTCCTGTGGGGTCGGGAGCCCTGTACCAACTATCTTCTCCATGGAAGAGCCAGTTGCTAGATGGGCATGAAGGACCAGATTGAGGAGGAGTTTCAGTGTCCTCAAATCCACAGTTTCAGACACTAAACTGACACCCTACTTTGCACATGTAGGGATTTGATGTGAGATTCATTGGATTCATTTGGGGCTGAAAATAATCAACTTGTGTTAAGTATATATTAAGTTGGTTTTTTGAGACATGGTTTCTCTGTGTAGCCCAGGCTATCCTGGAACACACTTTGTAGATGCTGCTGGCCTCAACCTAACAGTCAGCCCACCCCTGCCTCCCAAATGCTGGGATTAAAGGCATGTGCCACCACTACCACCACCCAGCTAGATAATTTTAAAAATATACTTTCTAAGTTGATAGGTAAACATTGGTATTCCCTTGAGTGCATTTACATTTTTGTATGAGTTAGTGCTCGATTTGCATGGAAGGAATAATTTGTAGATCCTGGTATTCTCTTGTTATTGTTCATTTTGTGTTTGATTAATATGTAGTGTTACAAGCTCTTCATAAATTTAACAAACTAGCACTGTTTCCTAAGTTTTACAGAATGTTTGAAAGCTTATAATTTTCTCTGGCATTAACTTTATGGTTCAAAAGTTCTGTATGTGGTTAATATATCATGCACCCCAATAAACTTATCTGGATATCAGAGAACAGAACAGCCACTATATTAAACACAGGTTTAGGCAGTGGTAGCATATACCTTTAATCCTAGCATTCCAGAGGAATGGAAACCACACTGGAAACAGCCAAGCATGGTGACATATGCCTTTAATCGCAGGAAGTGATGGCAGGAAGCAGAAAGGTATCTAAGGCATGAGGACCAGGAACTAGAGCCTTTTTAAGCTTTTAGCTTTTAGCAGCAGTTCAGCTGAGGTTCATTCGAATGAGGACTCAGAGGCTTCCAGTTTGAGGAAACAAGATCAACAGAGAAATTGGCGAGGTGAGGTAAGCTCTGGCTTTTTCTGTTTCTCTGAAACTTCAGCGTTCACACCAATATCTGGCTCCCGGGTTTATTTTCATTAATAAGATCTGGAACAGTTCCTGCTACACGTGTATTATTCCCCCTGACTTTTGTAAACCTGGACTTTCTTTATTAGTGATTTCCTGCCATAAACGCATGCCTTCCAAATTGCATCCTGAGTCAAGTTCTTTCTCTCCAGCAGCGTTTCATGAATGTTGTCATTCTGACATATACATCACGTGCATTTGCCCAGCAAGTGCAGAGGAAACAGAACTGGAGATGGCACTGATGAGTCAGAGATTGCAAAGTGACTTCGGTGACAGCTTCCTAGGCTGTTTCTTCTTCTTCTCTGGTCTTCTGTGCCACAACCTTCTTTCCATCCTCAGCCAACACATAAGTCTTTCCATCAAAGATCCAAAGTTGATCCTGGACTATTACCTCTCATCTTGACCTGATGAATTTGTCTGCTCAGGATGCCCGATTTTTCCCTCTGTTTCAAAGAAATTCAGAATGATGCTCACCGCAGTGTAGAACCCCAAGATGGGCCACAATTTCAGTACTTATTTCTCCTTGCAGTCTCCTTCTAGACATAACACCAACATTTCTGTCCTTGTTTCTGACTTTTTATTCTTTTGGTACAACAAGTTCTGATCACAGTTTTCCCTCTCAAATCTCCTCTCATATCTCCCCTACCCACCATTCCAATTTGATGCCTTCTCTCTCTCTCCCACTTTCAAAAACAAGCAGGCAAATCAAACAAACAAAGAAGAATAAAGGAAAAGCATGATATACTCATCACATGTGGAGACACACACATATACAATCAAAACCCATACAAAACATACAGAAGACAGCATTAGATATCATAATATAGAAAAAAAGACCAGTAAGGTTTTAAAAACAAAAAACAAAAGCCCAAACCAAGTTACAGGAGACAAAAATACCTTCATAAATAACTTTGAGTTAATTTATACCAATATTTTTTAATGAACAATTTTCTTCACTCACCTTTCATAGGGCATTTGAATTATTGGTGGTGCCATGTGATAAATATTGTTTTCATGCTTTCTAGAGTGAACACAAAAATCAGGTTTCATGGGCCTCACATCAAACCCCAGAAGAGGGAATTTGCACATATATCCTAAGAGGAGTCTGTGAAACCCATAGGAAGGAGTATGTAGAGATAGCCTAAGGAGAGGTTATGAGACTGAAAGGAGGGAATTTGCAGATACACCCTAAGGAGAGGCTGTGAAACCCAAAGGAAGGAATTTGCTGGGATATCCTAAGGATATACGGTGAGACTGAAAGGAGAGAATTTGCACATAATCCCTAAAGAGAGGCCCAGAGCAGCAGCAGCCTCATCTGAGAATCAATTTCCTATTTCCTTGTCTCTAATTCCACTCTTAAATCAACAAATGAACAAACATCTATCTCATTTGTTACTGAAAGTATTAAGTATTCATTCCCTCAGAATTAGAATGCCTGTGAAGAAAAACACACATTTTTTGTTTGTTTGTTTGAGACATGGTTTCCTGGAACTCACTCTGTAGCCCAGGCTGGCATCAAACTCACAGAGATCTGCCTGCCTCTGCCTCCAGAGTGCTGGCATTAAAGGCACGTGCCATCATCACCACCCAGCTCAAACAAACATATTTTTTCAGTGTTGTTTTTGAAAATTGAAGTTATCCAGTCCCTAATTTTATATTTTATAAATATAAAATATTGTATATGTTTATTTCATATTTTTAATAAACAACTTATTTGTCATTTAAAGCTTTTTCTTTCTCCTTCAAGCCAATGTCTTGCTCAGCATCTCCTGTAAGAAGCAGGGGCTGAGTGTCTGTGAGGGGCAAAAAGAAACTGGTCTCAAGTAAGCTCATCAGTCAACTGAGGGCTTCTCATGTGTGGTGTTGAAGTCCTTGTTAGATGGATTTTAGCTCTTGGAGGGAGAATTGTCAGCCCAGATGAGAAAATTTCATCAAAACTATATGTGCATATTTATAGACAGACTTACAGTGTTATAGATTCTTGTTTGCTTTTTAACAGTATGCTTGCTAATGCTGTCTTTAATGGAGCTAATACAATCTCAAGTCCTAAAAGACATACATTTTCTTGGGGTATTTTCAATAAAACTCCAATCTTTTAGGGAAGAAGGTGGTGGCTTTCCTTAGAAGGAAGTTGACATGAGTGTTTAAGTGTGTCTGGGAGAGAACTGTCTTTGAAAATGTTGAAAATGTAAGTGAAGGCAGAGTTGAGAGACAAGAAATACACACACACACACACACACACACACACACACACACACACACACACTAATCAGAAGTGCTCTTAAACTTTCCTAACACTTTACTTCTTAAGCTTGTTATTTCCTGACATTTCTAGTATTGGAAGACAGGATTTTGTTTAAAGGGCTCTTGTTTCTTTAAAAATTGCTGTGTTGGGTTCCTAAGGAGCTCTAGTTTAGTCTAATAGCAAGTGGCCTAGAAAAGTAACCTAGAGAAGTGGCTGCAGTGAATTTATTTCAAATAAAGAAAATTAAGAACAAGTACAAGGACATTGTCAGCTGGTTCTTTGCTCTTGAGGATAAATGTGGTGTTGTTTTTATCTCTGCTCTTGATGCTCAGTGGCAGCATAGTAGGACAAGTATACATGTTTTTGAACAGGCGCCTCTTACACTTTGAGGACAACATGGCAGGGTCAACAGGAGCACCGCTGGTTCCTTGATAAACCTACTGATGCAGAGTATATGATTCCCTGAGAGCCGGGTCACACAGGGATGGTAAGGGAATTTAGAAGTTTTGTGCTGAATCAAATGGGTGTAACATGGGACTTCCTTAGACGCAGCTGCATTAACAACTCTGTCAACAGAAGTCAATACACACAGTAAGTGTTAGTCACTTGGCATTTGAAGCTTTGCTCAACATTCTTTACTTCTTTGTACCTCAGACCCTCCAAGCACACACTGAACATATTATCATTCCAGGCACAGATTCAAAATTATCCTCTATAATTAAAATATTCTGTCTTTAGCTAACTTGACTTGTTTTGACTCAGAAAGTATTAAGGTCTGTTGACGTCTTAAGATGTTGAGTTGCAGACAGATTTCAGAACCAAGTCTTTAGAGGAAGAGCATCTCTTAAATGAATTTGTCTCTGGCTTTTCAATCTTCAATTAACTTTCAATTCAAGTAACTTTCAACTTTCAATGGGAAAGTTCAAGCCCGGAGAAGTTAACTAAAGAAGCTTGCAAGCAATATGGACCTTTCCAGACCTCATCCACTGTGGTGGTAATCTAATTGTACAGAATTATTATTTTGATTGTATGTTAATAAATAAAGTTGTCTGGGGGTCAGAGCTATTAGAGCCATAGCAAGAGTGTGGCGGTGATGGCACACGCCTTTAATCCCATAGATATCTGTGTGTTCAGGGTCAGAGCTATTAGAGCCATAGCAAGAGTGTGGCAGTGGTGGCACACGCCTTTAATCCCATAAGATCTCTGTGTGTTCAGGGATACAGCCAGCATTGGAGACATATGCCTTTAAGACCTAGGGGGCTGTACATTCAGACAGTGACGAGGCAGTCATGTGTTTGGGTTTACAACCAATGAGAAGGCAGAACAACATACTATAAAAAAACGAGCGGACAGGAAGTAGGTCTCTTTTCGCGAAGCTGGGACAGCAGGAGGAAGGGTGAGATTTTAGCTCTGAGCTCTGACCTCTTGGCTTTCTCTTTTACATTGTTTCTGTGTTTCTTATTTAATAAGACGGTTGGTTACATCAATATCTGGCGCCCAACGTGACAAGAATCCATTAAAAACTGCTTGGCTTGGCGGCAGGTCCGCTTTCCCGCAAGGGCGGCAGGCGGCCCGCGGCGGCGGCGGCGGCAGTGGCGGCCCGTGGCGGCCGGCGGCAATCGGCTTCTTAATCCGAGCAGCAGCTTCTTAGATATTGCTATGGCTCTAATAGCTCTGACCCCCAGACAACTTTATTTATTAACATACAATCAAAATAATAATTCTGTACAATTAGATTACCACCACAATCCACAATCTCTGTCCACCCTTCTCCTTGAACTCCGATCCTCTATCATGTGGATGTGTTCACCAGCTTCTTGAAGAACAGAGCTTTCAAGCCCTCCAAAGGAGATGGACCTGGTCTGCTGTGGGATGGTCTGTATGCCAAATTGCTTTGATTGGTCAATAAATAAAACAGTGATTGGCCAGTGTCTAGGCAGGAAGTATAGGCGGGACTAACAGAGAGGAGAAAAGAAAGAACAGGAAGGCAGAAGGAGTCACTGCCAGCTGCTGCCATGACAAGCAGCATGTGAAGACGCTGGTAAGCCATGAGCCACGTGGCAAGGTATAGATTTATGGAAATGGATTAATTTAAGATATAAGAACAGTTAGTAAGAAGCCTGCCACGGCCATACAGTATATAAGTAATATATGCGTCTGAGTGATTATTTTATATGTGGGTTGTGGGCTTTGGGGCTTGGTGGGACCTGGAGATAAACTCTCCAGCAACAATGGTCTGGTCCTCTTCTGATGGCTGCACTGATCAGGGGCTTCCTCAGATGCTCCCAGAAGAGGCTCAGCCTGGGCTTGGAGGACCAGCAGATAAGTGGTGATAAGGAAGAGTGTCTTCATGGTTGAGAGTCACCTGGAGAATTGATGAGCAGTAACTAAGTGTGTGTGGCATGAGGACTCATTATGTATTTATCGGTCTGTTAGGAGAAAGTGCAGAGACGGGCTTTGCAGATAGAGAAAGGGAGCATTAATGAGGAAAGGAGGAACTTTCCCCTTCAAAGTCCCCTTGATGTCCCTCTGTTCTCATAGGTTCCAGGACATCTAAACTGTGTTTAGTATCTGCTTGCTGAAGAGCATGAAGATAAGAATATCATTATCATTTTTTATTGTCTGAGTCAATTTTCTCTCATTAATATTTGAAGAAGAAAAAAACCCACAAAATTTTCCATCCCTTCAATATTTTAGAACAGTATGGAAAAAATAGTATTAATTCTTTTTTAAACATCTTGTTGAATTTGGCAAGTGAAGCCATCATTCCTTGGGACTTTCTTTGTGGAACTCTATAAACATTCTCAAACTTACATACTGTTGTAAGAAACCCAGAGTAGAAAATATAAACTTGGTCTAGACATAGGAGCCTGTTTCCAAACCCCCTCTAAAGCACTTGTGTATACAGTGGACAGTGCAACATGAAAAGATATATCCAGACTTTTAAAGGGAATTGTCTTACAGTACACTGTTTTGTTTTTAGTATGTGTACAAAGTGATGGGTCATATTATGGCATTATCACACAAACACTGATAACTGATATTCTTCTTGTAGGGACTAGGGGAAGTCACTTTAATCAAAAGTTGTCAGAATACCTAGGTAGTAACAAGCAATAAAATTTAGTTGAATTCTACCTCATGCCATGTAGCCATGTATAAAAGTCAATTCAGAGAGAAGCAGAATCTTAGACCTGACACCTGATATCACAACTCAGAGAGGACAGGAGAGTGTTTATGTCTTATGATTTGCATGGAACAAAATAAATGTTTATCACTAAAATTAGTGCCTTAATCTTTGAAGGACACTTTCAGGAAAGTCAGCAGAGTGATCACAGCCACTGTGGTGTGCATGTTTGCTCCTTGTGAGACAGGGTCTGACTATACAGCCCAGTCTGGCATGGATATTGCTCTCAACCTGCCTGTTTCACCCTGGTGCTGGAGTCACAGCCCAGTGACACCAGGCCTGACCTCAGTTGTGCTTGAATGAGACTTGTTTTGAGAAAACACACATACCTGGATCACAAGGAATCAGGACTGAAGCTTCCACACTGGGTATAGAAGTTCTTTCTCAAAGAGCATTGCTGACATTACTGCAGAGTCAAAACATTTGGAAACTATAGCCATTCTTGGAAGTGTTTCTTTAAATTGCAGGGATATATATTAATGGAAGTGGGTGATATATTTTGAGGACTAATGAATGTTTCGGGTCCATTCTAAAGGCAATAGATTACTACAGAGAACAACACACATGGCTATTAATAAATATTTAGGCAGTTGCAGATGAAGGAATCTTATTATTTTTTCATTGCTCATCAAGTAACCGTAGTCAGCCATCAAATAGATGCAACATGTGGTATACACAGAAATCCCAGATCAGAGGAATACCAAAGGGTTCATGGGGAATAAGGGTGCTTTGTGTGGTTCCCGTCCACATTTCTATGCCTTTCCCTTACACATACACAGACACTAGAATCTAACTCTATTTTGAAGGATACCTATTTCTCAGATCCATATTTTAGAGACCAAATACAAACAAGATAAGGTTCTCCCTCCCTTTCATAAGTTACCAGGCTGAAGTGGAGCCTCTGGGCTGACAGTCATGGATATCTTATCTCTGATCTGTATTTGACTCTTCATGCCAGCCTTATACCCACAGCTAAGCCAGTTTAATAGCCAGTCATCTAGGATCATGCACTGAAATGTAGCCTGTTCAGACCCAGGTCTGCCTGTCTATGCTCAGCTGCTCCAGTGTGCTTCCATATTGAAATGTCTTTCTTCATGAGACACTGACCAAGAATCCACACTATTCCAGTAAGGGAGGGCCAGCTCCCATAGAGAAGTGGACAGCTGGCAGGGCAGTGGCCAGCAGGTGGCACAACTGTCCCAAAGGCTCTTCTTTTCTCAGAGAGTCTTCAGAGGCCTCTCAGAGCTGTATGCTCAAGCACCAGCCTGCTGAACGCTTAACCTTACCATCTCAGTTCCAAAACAAACATTCCAAGAAGAGCAAAAGAGATGCTCTAAAAGAGTCTGGAATCTATGAATTAAGAGATCTTCTGAGCATCAGTGAGGGTGTGAGTTCACAAAATCAACCATGACTCCTTGTTATCACTTCAGATTTTGGAAGGCTTGGGAACCTTTTGTATTTTGCTAGAGTTAATCTTAAAGTGGCTTTAAAAAAAGGGGAAAAGTGCCGGGCAGTGGTGGCGCACGCCTTTAATCCCAGCACTCGGGAGGCAGAGCCAGGCGGATCTCTGTGAGTTCGAGGCCAGCCTGGGCTACCAAGTGAGTCCCAGGAAAGGCGCAAAGCTACACAGAGAAACCCTGTCTCGAAAAATCAAAAAAAAAAAAAAAAAAAAAAAAAGGGGGGGGGGAGAATGAGCTTGGGAGCATTTTTACATATCCATGTTTTAATATGTCTGATAAATTTGGTAGATGGTTGTTAAGGATTTGAGGATCGAGGTCTCTCGTTCCCTCTGCATTTTCATGTTCAGTTCAGGATCTAGTTAACTGTACAGGAGGCATGAGCTGGTGTGGGGACTGAGGATACACTGTTCTCTGGAACCTGATCCCTCCTGCTGTACCTCTTTGTTTTGTGGCATATCTTCTTATGGAAGTGACATCAGTCACAATTTCTAACAGCCCAAAACAAATTGAGAGCCATAGATAAAGGTATCTTAAAACACCTACACCTATATATCTTAAGGTATAGATAAGGACCTGAACACATTGGTTTCATGTTTTTAAAAGTCTGGCCTACCTATATCAAATCCAGCTTTACCAGATGTGGGCAAATAGTTCTGGTGATGAGCACATCTGGGAGGGACTTCCTGCTTTTCTTCTTATTTAGTACCTTTGCTGCTAACCTTTTTTAAAAAATAACTTTTATTAATTAAATTTATTCATTTATTTTGCATCCTGACTTCAGTTTCCCCTCCCTTTTCTTCTCCCATTACCTCTTCTACCTCCCCTCTGCCCACCCTCCCCAATCCATTCATTACTCCTCTGTTTCTTTTCTGAACAGGACAGGCCTCCCCAAGGTGTTCACAAAGTATGACTTATCATGTTGAGATAGGAGTAAGCTCCAGCCCTTGCTAAGACTTGGCAAAGCAACCTAGTATGAGGAAAAGGTTCCCCAAAGCCTGCCAAAGTGTCAGGGACAGACCCCACTCCCACTGCTGGGTTTCCCACAAATAGACTAAGCTCTACAACTGTCACACATATATTGAAGGCCTAGATGGGTCCCGTGTAGATTCCTTAGCTAGCAGTTCAGTGTTTGTGTGATCCTATGAACCCATGTTAGCTGTTTCTGTGATAACCTTATGATAGCTTTGGACACCCCCCGCCCCCTTATTGGTTGGTACAATCTTTCCTCCCTCTCTTCAACACAATTCCAGGGGCTTAGCCCAGTGCTTGGCTGTGGATCTTTGCATCTGCTTCCCTCAGTTACTGGACTAAACCTCTCTGATGACAATTCAAGTTGTTACCAATCTTATTACAGGAGATGCCAGTTCAGACTACCTATCCACTATTGCTAGGACTCTTAGCTGGGGTCATCCTGCTAGATTTATGGGCATTTCCCTTGCACTAGTTTTCTACCTGGCCCCAAAATGCACCTCCCTTCCCTCAAGATATCTTTTTCATTACTCTCTCCTTTTATCCTGTCCCTGAGCCCTCATGTTCCATCCCTACGTGCCCCAATTTTACCCAGGAGATCTCTTCAATTTCTGCTTCCCAGGGAAATTCATGCATCCCTCTTTGAACCATTCTTGTTACCTAGCCTCTCTGGGGCTGTGGATTGTAGCATGTGCTAACCTTTCTTAATGCTACTTACAGTTATGTCTGTGGAGCTGATACAAATCTAGGGCTTTATGGGCAGATATATGATGTTGGCATGTTCAGTTAAATCCTACTATTGAGAATGAGGATGTTGTCTTCTTTGAGAAGTTAGGTCATTGAGACAGTGGAAACATGAAGATAGTTGTGTTGTTTTCAACCTCCCACATTGCCAATGGCTTTGAGAGTTGTTCTAATCTAAATGAGGCAAGTTATGAGATGAGAAATGAGAATGATTACAATAGCATTGAGCATTCTTATTTTCCAGAAGCCTGTGTGACAGCCTTGATATTCCTACACATCAAAGCCAGGAATTTCTTTATAGCATTCTGGTACTCCTTTCTCAGAGTCTTGCTTGGAGAAACTAGACAAGCACAAGCACACACGTAGAGAACTTGCTGCAAGGACTTTATTTAGATAAAAAGGAGGAAGAAATTCAAGGACACACAGCAGGGGACAAGTAGTATCCTTCAGGCTCTCAACTCATATGGCAAATCTCTTTGTCTTGTTCTTAGTGATCATGCGCGGCAGCAGAGTCGGTAGACGACATTCCGGTACCTGCAGTACCCAATGAGGCGTTCTCTAAATCCACAGCCTCTTAATCTGCAATAGCAGGTCAAGCCTGACCTCACATCTGGGGAGACAAGGACCACAAGAAGCACTCAATGCCTGGGTCAGCAGGGTGAATGTGATCATGGGCACAATATGTGCTAGGTGAAGTGGGTCCCCCACATTCACCATTACTGACAGCAGCCTGAGCAATCACAGTCAATATGAATAAATATACACGTTAAACATTGGTAGTTTTGTTTTCTTCTCTTGTGCTGCTATCATCACACATTTTTGTACATCCTACCATTACATAAATCTCTAAACACCTGCCTCCAATTACTAAAATGTAATAGGCACAATAAGATATTCTCCTCATGACCAAGTCTAGCCATTTAGATCTAGAAAAAAAACTAGTCATTAATCTCTTTATGTATTAAACCCAGTGATAGTCACAAGCATATCTTGAAACAAAAATCTTTGCAGAAAGAAATTGGTTCATTTGGTTCCTGCTGTTGAATGAGAATAATGAAGTAATTAAATCACCTAGGTGACCTGATTTCAGAGCATTTCTTTATCCTTTTTCTTTGTTCCTATCTCTAACATGCTGACATCTCTCACCTGCATCTTGAAGAGCACTGCTTTCATCCCCTCCAAAGGATATGGACATATCCTGGTCATCCTCTCCCAGCTGCTCCTGGTCTAGAACTTCCTCAGCTCTTCTTTGGAGAGGTTCTGCCTGGGTCTGGAGGGCCACCAGAAAGGCGATGAGTAGAGTGAATGTCCTCATGGCTTTGGGTTTCCTAGGGGATGAAAAAAATCAGGAACCAAGTGTGTGTGTGTAGTATGTGAACAGAAGGGTCCGAGATAGGCCCTGAAGTTGGACAGAATTGATAAGGCTAAGGATCTGTCCTTGAAGTCCTCTTGATACTCTTGTGCTCACAGATTCCATCACAAAGTGTCTTCATCAGGGTGTTTGGTGACTGCCTTTGGTTTAAACTAGGGAGGATGGGGAGGACTCTGCTATTGTTTCCTGTTACCGCTTGGGTTTTGTATTTACCATTTGAACGAGTGCTTACTTTTTAAAGTTAAAATAGAATAAGCAGCACTCTTATGCATTGAGTTGAAGAAAAGAATGCCTCTAAATCTCTGAAGATGGATTCTGATGCCTTCTGTTGTCAACTCTGGGATCAGACCTGGATCCTGATGATGCCTGTTAGTCAAGACTTGTTAGGGTTCTATCTGTTACAGCACATGTGATGGATGACCACTTTGACCTTATCACACTATGGATGAAATGAACTCCTGTGATTCTGAATAAAGCATGAATCTAAGAAGGAGAAATGTTTATTCTTTACACCTCTATGCAAGTAGGAGTGACATTTAAGTTATCAGAATTAAACCACACAACCCAATGATTTCATGCACAACTGGAACTTGATCTCAAATAAAATGAATGATTCAAAGAACTGGGCATATGATTTGAAAGCATTAAACTACTAGAAGAAAATTCAGACCTGGATCTGGACAGTGTTTTTTTTTTTTTGGTATGACACTAAGTGTGCTGAGAACAAAGCAAAGATGGGCAAGTGGGATTGCACTGGACTCTACATAGGAGAGGAAATATGCATCAGCATGGAATGCCAACTAGAACATGGTGGGAAAGGTTGGCAAAACATACACCTGATAAGAAACTATTATCCATATATAGGCAATGTGTGCAACTCAGAAGCCAAAACCAAGTCAAACACTAAATGGTAGATGACCCAAAGAGATATTTCTTAAAACAGAAACACATTTTTAAGATGATATTATTCTCCCTACCTAAAGGATAAGTAATACATCTGTTTTTGGAAAGAAGCATTGTGAATTCCCCCTTACCCAATGACTATTGTCCTTGGAAGCCACTAGAGGCCCATACAGAAGAGCCCTAGATGTTGTGTCTGCAAATGTGGGCTCCTCCAGAGTGCCCTTGCCTTTAGGAAGTCAATTGCAGCTAGGCCTCAATGCCATATCCATCCTTTGAAAATAAAGGGACTTTCATTACTTACAGATCCTTGGGCTGTGCGGAAAACAGAGCAGGAGACAGCACTCCTCTGTCCAGATCTTGGGATACAACAGCAGTTGTAGCCTTGCAGGACAGACTTGCCCTTTTTAATGGTCACTTGTGATGTCCTAATTTTTTGTGGCTAATTTCTATTGGGTACTTCCAACACCTGTGGTGCAAGGACACTTAGGCAATTTGGAAAAGCTGGGGCAAGTCAGGGCTTCCAAGAAGGAACTTGTATCTATGTTGTCCAGGCCTAGACAATATTTGTTTACCCCATCTCTGCTTACACAGTGGAGCGTGTGCTGTATAGGCCTGTGGCTGAGGCTTAATCACTGATGTCAGAAAGTATGAAAGAGCACAAAGGAAACATATGGCTTACAAATCTGCTTTATACTTAGTGAAGATGACTAGAATAAATATTTAATGAGTGTGTAGAGAAGGACTTTAAAGTGAGTTCTCAGTGAATCTCCCCAGGACCTAGGTGGCAGCCATGAGAGCTAGTTAAGACATTCAGTGGATTAGGGATGCTGCACTAAGATGAGATTGTACATTGGTTCTGCTGTGTGGCTGTACAGTTTCTAGTGGACTCTCTCACATGATTGATATGTATGCATTATGCCATTCTCTGGAGGGGCAGATGCAACCTTTCTTCACCATTAGCTAAGGATAAACAGTTACCTAGAACAAATGGGCAAAATAGTCATGAGATGGTTATTTGACACATAATGGCTTTTGGATGTCCCAGAGACTGGACATATAGCAGAGAGATTGGTAGTAGATGGTCTTGCCAAGTGATGTGTGTTCAGAGGCATTATACCTAAACCGATACTGGTCATCCCTAAGGGCTGTATTAGACCAAGCATGACCATAATGGACATTGCATGCTGGAGATGCAACAGCTTTTCCTGTAGGCACCATATAGTCCCTAGAATGGAAAACAGTGCTTTAAGATGACTTCAAATCCTGAGACACTTGCTATCAGAATGCAGACTTGTCCAAACTCCTCTTGAGCATATATGGTAATTTCTTGACCAATAGCAAAATCTCACACATGTCAGCATGCTGTATTTTTTCTTCCAAGACTTGAAATATTAATATTTTCACTTTCTCCTTATTGGATTATGTTATGGTCTGAATGCTTAAGTCTTACTAAAATTACTGTGTGGTAACTTCCTCCTAAAGTTTATGAAATTTCTGAGTGTGGTCTTCTGTCAGGGGATTAGGTTAAAAGAGAAGAACTCCCAAGTATGAAGTAGTTCTTTTATAAAAGAGGCTGAGAGAATCTGGATGTCCCTTTTACAAGTTGTGGATATTTCCTGAAAGTATCATTTGTCAACCAGGAAATGGGCCATCACCACAGAGTAAATCTTTTGACACTTTCATCTTAGACTTCCTAGCCTCCATAACTTCAGGAAATTGATCCCATCTGCTGTGTATAATATGATTATCAATGATCTGATACATGGTGTTGTTATATACCAGTCAAAATGGACTAAGACAGATGTTCATGCTCGAACCCATTTGCCATACTTTGAGGAATTCTATGTCTTGTGGAGGAGACCAGCGGGGAAGAACTGAGACCTCTTATAGTGGAAGATCAGAAATACTTACTTATTGCCAGGTTGCTCATGGAAAAATGATTTGATTTATAATGTTTACAATTTTCATCATTAAAACACACCCAGTTCACATGGGGACAACTGTCTAATGATTCTCCCCTCCTGAGCTAGTATAGATAGATGTGGTCTGCACATCTTGTCTCAGCTCACAGCCCTGCTAAGCTTCCTCCTGACACCAGTACCACTTGTCTACCATACTGGAGGGTTCATCTGCAGTAAACTCTTCAAATCCTAGAGAACCACTCCTTTCTCTGCCCATGGTGTTGACCAATGTCCAAGTGGTAAATTCAAGTTAGAACACGTGCGGGTGTTGTATGGAATCCATTTCTTATTCTAGTGGTTTCTTACACAGCAGTAGGAGAGCAGAGCATGCTTTGGTACACAGTGAGCAAAACTGTGACTTGTGTAGATTATTTTAAACATAAACTTTTGCTTTGTCAATGTATTTATGAAGTGAGACTTCATCTTTTCTCTTAATTTCTCAAGAATAACCCAGAACACATAATAAATAAACGGCATCAAGTTCTGTACTCATTGGAATGTTTTAGTGAGCAAGTTCTTTTCATTTTTCATCTAAATTTCTGCCAGTGTGGTTCAGGTCTCTGTCCTTGGGGAGAGAGTTAGTGGGAAGTATATGATCTTGGCAATTGCTAGAACATGAGGGAGACCAGGAAGTTGTCGGTTTTTTTGTTTGTTTGTTTTGTTTTTGTTTTTAACTAGGAAGTTAAGCTAGTAAGATTCCATTGATCTGCCCTTCATTAACTCTGCCATCATATCAGAGTCATCAGAAAAAGAAAGAAAGACAGGACAGGACAGCATTTTTATTCCTTGAAACAACCAGTTCCTCTAGGCAGGATTCCTCCTTACAGTTCTCAAGAAATTGAGTGAAAATGCTGCCTCAGCCTGAGGTGGTTCATTATCATTGAATCCAAGACTCCAGTTAATACACATGGGAAACCCGACCAAACCTAATGCAAAACATTCAACATGAAAGAGCTGGTTACAACTGTTGTAGGTATAGACTGGGCATCAGAATTCTCAGGTCATTCTAAAACACATTACTGAAGCTAATTATCAAAGAACATGGGGTCACTCACATCAGAAGACCTGAATGCAGTGGGATAGGTTATACACCAGGTGTTTTAGGTTGACACTCAAGTGAAGGTATATCTAGGCAATGGCAAATGTGTGGACATGTGGTCATTGGCTAGAGGGTTGAAGAGAGTGAGGAGAGTGTCACTGTCACCTCGGGTGTCAGAGTTCCAAGTTGTTGGGAAGGTGAATATCCGGGCCACATTAGACTGGAGAATCTTCTTCTCTAACCAGTACATTTTTGAAATGATCTGTGGAGCTTTGAGTGGCAAAGGAAAGTTCTCAAAGCACAGAAAAATATATTTTCTCAATCCTTTATATCCTGTTTCTGGTTGTAGAAAGAGATCAGGAAACCAAACTTTCAAATGGAAATAAACACAAATTGGACAGATATCTTTGTGTATTATAGCTCTGTACATTGTACATTATTGTACATTATTGCCAAGAGATGGCATTGACCTCCATGTCCTACAGTGGGAGAGTGGGTAAAGATAATGTGGGATACATAAACATTGTGTGTGTGTGTGTGTGTGTGTGTGTGTGTGTGTGTGTGTGTGCATGTGTACAAACTGAACACTCTTCAACCACAAAAAGATGGAATTTTCAATAAATGAGATGATCCTGGAGGACACTTAATGTGTTAAATGCAGTTGCACAAATATAAGGACAACATTTCCTCACTTATACAAGATAAAAATCAACACAATGGAATGTGGGATAAAATACTTGCTATTGGAGATTGGCAAACCAAGAGATTTGGAGTACATGTTGGTCAATGGGTACAGAGTTACATTTAGGGAGGAGCAATGACTTCTGCTCAACTATGACACAATAACATGATTGTAAATAATAACGGATTATGTATTTCAAAATAGCTAAGACAGTAGAATTTTAGTGTTTCACCATAAAGAAATTATAAATGTCTGAGGTGACAGACAGGCTAATTCCCCAATTTAATCATTTCACAATCTGCATATACATGTATCAACCCTTACCATTATATACCTTATTTTCACTGTTACAATAGGTCAGTTTAAAAGCAATAAACTCTTGCATTTTACAAGAAAATTTCACCCCAAACTTCAAAAGTGGGAAGGAAGAATACATGAGATTATTGCTTCCAGGGTCAAGAATTTGCAATAGGGAGAGGGGTTGGAATGAACTCTCTGGAAACAAAGGCAAGAGAGGCTTTTAGCCTTGTGAGCTGGTGGAGAAGCCCTGGAGAACGTTAGTGGGGAGATTGGTCAATGTGATTGTGTCAAGTGTTTGCTCGTTGACAGTTACTGGAGTTACACTAAGTGTAACCGAACACAGAGGACCTCCATCTTTAGATAATTACCTTTCAGAAGGATGACCCCACATTTGATTAAATCATTAAATTTATTTATCCTGGAACATGAGTAACTTATTTAGACAGAAATGTATTATAGGACTTTGGTAACTAAATATTACATTTGCAATCCGATAATCAGTTTTCTATGATATTTGAGGCAGAAAAAGTTGTACTGGCTAGAGTTACACTATATCTACTAGTTCATTTGGTGGAGTTGATATCTGTCACAGCCCAACACAGATTGTTATAACAACTACCTAATGGGATGCTTCTAGCATTCTTTATTCCTTAGAGTGATGCGGTATTCTATTCTCCACGTATGATTCCTTCCTTATTGAAGGCCCACAAGGATGTATGATGTGAACCCACATTATCTGGGCTACTAGAGTTGGCAGTCTAAGAGGTCACCACTGCTGTCTTTTCATCAGATAACACACATAACTCCCTTAAGGAGTGTGCAATGTTCTGGAGTCTGAGTCTTAACAACCTGTAGCACCACTGGGGACTCCAAGCTGCAGGGAGAACTGTCTGTTGATTTCTTTATTTTTCTTGGAATTACTTCCAAGCTGCATTAAGCACACCAAAGCTATAAGGTAACTCACTTGAGTGTATATGGCAGAGCATACTGGAGTCATTAGGCCTATGCACTTTCTGTATGTGAAGAACAGTTTTCTGTATAGAAAATACATTTTGTGGTATATAAGCATAAGTGCTGCAGATAATATGCACATCATAGATAGTAATGACTTGATTTTCTTCCTACTCATTGTGTCTCTTGTATTCACTTTTTCTAATATTGGAAAAAGTTGTCTCTATGGAGCTGAAAACAACCCAGGGCTTAGAAGGCTGAGGCACAACTCAGGCCAAACTCATTGAAACTTCAACACTTTTTAAGGAGACTGTAGCTCTCTGAAAAATTAAGATATTAGGACTCTATAAACCTGAAGACCAAAGTTGTAGTTTTTCTTAACATGTAGGCATGTCTTTGAGAGTGAGTTGAATCTACATGAAGGCAGAGTCAAAAGTCAAGAAAGAAATGTAGCAAGATTATCAGCACTCTGAACTTCCTTTATACTTTGTGTCTGAACCCTGGTATCATCCTTAAAATTGTTAGTATTTGGAGTCAGCATTTTTTAAATAAAAATTAAATTATTTATTCATTTGCAAAGGTTCTGGTACTTGATATCCAGAGTCGTGACTGAGCCTTATAGCAAACACTAAAAGAATGCAAACACACGGGGAGCATAATGCCAGCAGTTTATTGGGACAAAGGGGAAGCACAAGGGCAGTGGTAATCAGAGGCCTCTCTCGGGCCTCAGATGGTCATCTCGTTGTTTCTGGTCTCCATGCTCAGCGGCAGCAGAACACGCAGGTTTTTCTACCCTTGGTGCAAACCCCACTGAAGCGTTTTAGCATTTTGCAGGATTGGCTTCAACAGCAGCATGTCAAGAGCTTTATTGAGGCTGGAGATACACAGAGAGAAACAGGAATCGAGTTTGGAGGTCAGCAGGATGGGATAGTATACAGTCTTATGAAGATGTGTGATACAAGCATGGGTATGTTTTGTTGGCAACATTACAGCCAGCAAGATGGTTAACTCAACACAAATTGAAATAATGTACCTGGGGAGTATTGATAATATGCCAGACTTCAGATCCATTCTGATGTATCTTTAATTTTTATGCTCCTTTTCTTACCATTTATATAATTGAATGAACTCTTACACTGATTTGAAGCTCTCTTAGGCAATAAAATTATTTTCCTCATACCTAAGACTACTTCTTTTGTTGTATAAGGATCTACTCAATATATTGCTCTCCATTCTGGTAAAATTCCAAATTGTATTTTTAGAGCAAAAGACCAATGAAAAAGAAAATGAAAAAAAAGTTTTACTTCATTCTCACTGTTAATGCTATGAATATGAAATAGAAGGAAGTAATATAGAATTATCAAGGGAGCCAGATTGTTCTTGACAGGATTACAATGCACATCTTCACCCCTCTCTCTGAAGACTCCAACCCACTATCATACTGGGCACCACCCCTCATCTGCATCTTGAAGAGCAGAGCCTTATGGACCTCCAAAGGAGATGGAAACATCCTGGTCCTCTACCCCTGACTGCTCCTCATTTTTAGTCTCCTCAGTTGCTTCTGGGAGAGGATGTCTGGGCCAGGAAGGCAAGCTAAATAAGGGCAGTGAGGAGGACAATTGAGTTCATGGCTGAGAGTCACCTGGAGGAAGAGCTGAGCAGGAGCCCAATGTGTGGGGAGTGAGGAGCCAGCCTGCATTTATAAGGCTGTCTTGAGAAGATGCTGAGACAGGCCCTGGAGTTAGAGAGGTCATGCCCTGATGGGAACTGGGAGAGACTGTTGCCCTCACGATCCCTTTGATGTTCTTCTGTTCTCACAGCTGCTCATCAAGATGTTGGTCTGTGTGTTTGGTGACAGCCCTCCCTTCCAGCTGATAATGATAATTATTCTTGTTTGTTTATTTGTTTTATTTGCCTGCTCATTTTCAAGACGGGGGGGGGGCATCACGTTGGAGTTGTGAAGAGGATCTGTGAGGAGATTTGAGAGGAAAACTGTCATCAGAATATATTGTACAAAAAGAACAATTTCAATAAAAATTCAGAAACAAAGACAGAAATGTTGGTGTTGTGTCTACACGGCGACTGCAAGGAGAAACAAGTACTGAAAGCTGTGGCCCATCTTGGGGTTCCACACTGCGGTGAGCACCAGTCTGAATATCTTTGAAGCAGAGGAAACAATCAGGCATCTTGAGCACACAAACTGGTCAGGTAAAGATGAGAGGTAATAGTCCAGGATCAACTTTGGATCTTTGATGAAAGGACTTATGTGTTGGCTGAGGATGGAAAGAAGCTTGTGGCACAGAAGACCAGAGAAGAAGCAGGAACAGCCCAGGAACGTGTCACCAAAGTCACTTTGCCATCCCTGACTCATCAGTGCCATCTCCAGTCCTGTTTCCTCTGCACTTGCTGGGCGAATGCACGTGATGTATATGTCAGAATGACAACGTTCATGAAACTCTGCTGGAGAGAAAGAACTTGACTCAGGACACAATTTGGAAGGCATGCGTTTATGGCAGGAAATCACTAATACAGAGATTCCAGGTTTACAAAAGTCAGTGAGAATGATAGAGGACTTGTGCACTGTGGAATTAATGCCAGAGTAAATTATAAGCTTTCAAAAATTATGTAAAACCTAGGAAACAGTGCTAGTTTGTTAAATTTATGAAGATCTATTAATACTACATATTAATCAAATGCAAAATGAGCTATAAAAAGAGAATACCAGGAACTGCAAATTATGCCTTCCATGCAAATGGACCACTAACTCATACAAAAAACTGCCAGTAGCACTTCAATGAAATACCAATTTTTTACCTATCAACTTAGAAAGCATTTTTTTTTAATTATCTAGCCCAGTATGGTTGCACATACCATTAATCCCAGCACTTGAGAGGCAGAGGTAGGCTCATCTCTGTGAGTTCCAGGCCAGACTGGTCTGCAAAGTGAGTTCCAGGACAGCCAATGCTACACAGAGAAACCCTGTCTCTAAAACCAAATGTATAAATATTTAACACACATTGTTTGTTTTCAACCCCAACGACTGGAGGGATCCAATGAATCACATCAAATCCCTAAATGTGCAAGGCAAGGTGTCAGTGAAGTATCTGAAACTGTGGTCTTGAGGACACAGAAATTCCACCTCAATCTGGTCCTTCATGCACATCAAGAAACTGGCTCTTCCATGGAGAAGATAGCTGGTACAGGGCTCCTGACCCCACAATACAGGAAGGAAGAGAGAAGAAAGTGTAAACAATAGGAAGATGAAGATATGGTAAGTCAAATGTATTTGAATATTAAAAGGGTATCCTCATCACTACCCTTATGAGGGAGTTTGTTCATGTGGCCAGAATTCTGTGTATTGTAGATTCTAAGCAGGAGATCTTCCAGGTTGTCAGCAATCACAGGTGGCCACTATTGTACTAAAGAAAGGCTGGAGGAAAAGACAGTGGACAGGGCTAATGGCAAGGCTTCTGGACAGTCCATTGGGCATAGTATGTATGAGACCTGTGGAATTTGATGAGGTCTCTAACATAACTCATGTGGGATATGATGTTTTAAAAATCAGGTTCATTTTAAACATTTTCCTGAAAATCACATTCATGAGCAACACTGCATCTACTCCACTTTGATTTTTCTTCCACCCTTCCAGCTCCTCCCACCTCCTGTCCCAAACTTACTACCACTTCTTTAGTTATAATTATTACACATGTATCCATGGGCATGAATATATAACAGACTCCATGTAATATTGTTTATATGTCTATGTCCGGGAATAACCATTTAGGATTTAGGCCAACAACCGACAATAGGACTTTATAAAACTAAAAACCTTCCCTGTAGCAAATAATAATAACAATAATCACTACAGTAAAAAGGAAGCTCACAGTGTGGTAAAGACTCTTTGCAAGCTATACATCTGATAAGAATTATTATCCAGCATAAATAAAAAAACTAAAAAGATAAAACAGTTAAGAAAATCATCCAGTTGAAATGAGCAAATGAGCTATGGATCTGAACAGAGAGTTCAGAAAAAAGAAATTAAAATGCCTAAAATGAAATTATGAATGTTCAGGGTGGTATGCATGTAGTGCGTAAGCCCAAATCAGACCAGATTCCAGCATGGACTTAGGAATTGGGTACAAAAATCCCACCTCTAGCAGTGGTTGTATTGCCAGTTGTTCGCTACTAAGACAGGGAAATGGGAATGGTTCTTTTTTATTGTATCCCATGGTAAATTTGCCATGTGAAAAACCTCACATCTAAAAACATATGGACAGCACAAACTGGTCTAGATGGATTAAAAGGGGGGGGCATGAACTTGGGTAAGTAGGGAAAGTGGTAGATCTGGGAAGTGTTTGGGGAGAGATAAGTATTCTCCCAACAGGTTAACAGATTGTTGGAAACTTTCAAAGACCTAATAAAAATAGCTAAGAAGCATATTTAAAAGTGTTCAACATTCTTAACAGTTAGAGAAACGTATATTAAAAGTACTCAGAGGTTTCAGCTAAACCCAATCAGAACAGCTAAGATCAAGAAAACAACTAACAACATATGTGGTGAGGGTGTAGGGAAAGGGGAGCCTTCATTCACTGTGGTCAGGATTGCAAGATTGCAAACTGGTGCAGGAACTATGGAAATCAGGGTGGAGACTTCTCAAAAGACTATAAGGAAATCTCCATGAGGCACAGCTGTACCACTCCTTAGCAAATGCCCAAAGGACTCAGCATCCTACTCCACAGATACTTGTTCAGTCATGTTTATTGCTGCTGTATTCACTATAGCTAGAAAATGGAAACAACCTCAATGTCCTCCAATAGAAGAATGGATCCTGGAAATGTGGGACATGTTTCTGAGGATGAGTCCCATCTAAAGGACACAGGAGAGTTGACAGACTAGAGAAGCATCCAGAGCAAAATCACTGAGACATGACTTTGAATCTAACCTCCTGTTCACTTTTGCTAAAATGTAACCCAGACTTCTTTTATAAGGGATAAATTGCAGATTCTACTAGATAGCTCAGAAGAGTCCTGACTAAGCCACATAGCATCAAAGAAGCATAAAAAAAGATTCTTTTTCTGCAAGGAAATTTATTGTAGAAGGAAAAACAATTGAGGCAAAGTACAAGGGTAGTGACAGATGATGAGGTCTCAAAGCACATGGTGATCTTGTCTCTGGTCTCAGCGGCAGCAGATTATGGAGTGTACTGGACCTTTGTTGCAGAACCCAGAGAATTGTTCAGAACGTCTGCAGCCATATTTTCTACAGTGACATGTCACCTTTCTTGCAGCTAAGGAATCAGAGAACATCAGGCATTAAGTAAGGTAGCCAGCAGTATGCAATAGTGTACAATACTATGAAGATCAGGATACATGGTCCAGAGCAAGTTTGTTTCTATTGATACATGGTGACATCACACCCAGCACCATGAACAACTCCAAATACTGGGAAATAATACATTGAACAAGTGTAAATTACATGCACGACTTGACACCCATTTCACATTCCTTCACCATTTTCTGTCTCCTGACCCAACATGTTCACACACTGGCATTTGGTTCCTAAATCTATTCTTTTAAGCAAAGCAGATTTTTCTTTCTATACCAAAATTATCAGTTGGATAAACAAAGAGCTAATTAATATGTTTTATATTTTTAAACTATTACACAGATAAATTTTTACATCAAAAATCTTAAGGAAAATCAAACACACCTTTTTGACTCTCACTGTTACTTCTACAAATAACACAGTAAAGATTATAAATGATCAATAAAGATATCTACCTGAATCATATAGCTCCAGACAGAATTCCAGGGCACATATTCAACTGTGTCTCAGGATATCCCAACCCACTGTCATACTGGGCACCACCACTCACCTACATCTTGAAGAACAGAGCCTTTTGGGTCTCCAAAGGAGATGGACACATCCTGGTCCTCTACCCCTGGCTGATCCTCATTTTTATCCCCCTCATTTGCTTCTGGGAGAGGATCAGCTTGGGCCAGGAAGGCCAACAGGACAAGGACAGAGAGGAGGACAAGTGTCTTCATGGCTGAGAGTCACCTTGAGGAAGGGTGAGCAGGAGCCCAGTGTGTGGGGAAAGAGCAGCCAGCCTGCATTTATAGGGCTGTCTTGAGAAGGAGCAGAGACCAGCCCTGTTGTTAGAGGACACACACTGATGGGAACTGGGAGAGACTGTTGCCCTCCAGATCCCTTTGATGTTCCTCTGTTCTCACAGCTGCCATCACGATGTTGGTCTGTGTGTTCAGTGACAGCCCTCCCTTCCAGCTGATAATAATGAAGGTCCTTTGCTATCTTCTTCTGTTATCCTTCTGCTTGAGTATTTACCTTTCTGTGGTCAGGAAAGAAAAGAGGCAGGCAACTTCCAAGTTCATAAGCTCATGAAACAAGGGGTTTTTGTGTTCTGAAATTGGAACCTGCTGTTTTCAGAAAGTGTGGACTCTGGAACAGACCTGAATACTCATGGGTTGGACAGTCAGTTCTTTGAAGGATGCTGGGTTATTATAACCCTCATGAAGGAATCCCCTTCCTTTGGGGCCATTATGGAGAAAGAAAGATGGCCCTGGTGAATCGAGTTCAAGAGGAGACAAGGGTCAGAGTTGTTCTGAAGAAGCCAGTGTGGCCTGCACACATCTCATGAGTGCATTCCAGGTGCCTCTTCACACTTTGAGAGCCATCAGTTGATGTGCTGTGGCTCATGTCTGAGGTCCTTGGACTTTTTATTTTTAGGCGATGAGAATTAAGGCACAAAAAATAAAACCTACCCAGTAAAGAGGGTTGCAAGTTGTTTCTCATCCTCAGCCAAGCTAGTAAATGTTCTGTTCCTGGTGCTCCAAGAAACCACTATTATTCACCAGGACACTTTTCTTACTGAATGGTTACCTTTTCCCCAGTAAGATTATTTTCACTCATGTTGTGCATGAAAAAAAAAAACATCAATTTTTTCTCCTACCTTAAATTATTCATGGTATTTGCTGTCTCTGAATCCATTTTTATAAATTGAGATCCTTTCCCAAGTGGTAGAATTTAGTTTTTTCTGTGCTTTTCTAATAAGTAGGAAAATATCAATGTATATTATTATATGGGTACATGTGTAATTAAAATACACATGTATAAATTTACCATATAGCCTAAAAGCAACACTTGTATGGTTACAAATCTAGAAGCATAAATGCTGGGTGTATTACTACACTACCCCAGTCATACATAAAATATCATATATGCTCCACTGTTCTCATCCATATTACACCTGTGATAGTTGATCATGCTACTGACCATCATGAAGCCAGTATGACAAACATTTTGGATACCTCAAGCATCTTTCCAAGATTGTGTGTCACTCATTGGTTATTTTTAACCAGTGTTTTATACTCTCTCTGCATCTCCAGGCCTAACCAAGACTTGTCCTGCCATTATGGGAGTAGTCTACAGTTTACTTGACTGAAATTGAATCTTTTGGATACATATAAGGGGTAATACATGCTGCATATTCTGTGTACCCAGAATGGGGAAAACCAAAGTACTGTTCACTTTGAGAACTGGAAATTACATGGTATTTACCCATGATGCTGTCAAGTTTAGTCAAGAGTCTTTTGAACATAAGTGTCTGACTCTTAAATGAAACTGTTTTAAACAAAACCCTGACTCCAGATTGTAGCAATTGCAAAAAGGAGCACAGATTCTAGATACAAAGTGATAAAAAGAAGCTCAAATGATTCTGGCCAAGTTACATACCTCTTCTTTCTTCTCTTAATTTACACTGGACTCGATCACAAATGCATCTCTCCTACAATAGGCTCACATATTCTTCTGAAACAATCTCATTCAGAGAAAATGAATACAAGACACCTGAAGAAGGAATATCAATGAATTCATGTAGTGAAAAATAGAGGGTAAAACAAAGAGAAAGGCGAGTCAAGAGATAAAATACCAAGGAAACAAATCATGCACAAAGTAAGTCAGTTATAATAGAAATTAAATAAATGAGGGACAACAAGATGGCTTCGTGGGAGAGATGTTACCATCACACCTGAACAACCTTAGGATCCACACAGGGGAAGGAGCAAACAGATCCATTAGCTATGCTCTGACCTCCACACATGTACTGCGGCACATGAGTTCTCCCTACACATACAATAGGTAAATAAATGTAAAAACAAATTTAATGAGAGAGACTCCCCCATGTTGTAGAATATTACTTTAACTGGGCAAAGATGTGTTACATTTGCTTATGTTGTGGAATATTACTTTAACTCCATAAAGGTGTATTATATTTGCTTATATTACGTTTGTTTAACAATGTAAGGATGTGTGTTTAATTATGTAAAGATGTGCTGCATTTGTTTCACCTTTCCTGCCTAAGGCACCTGATTGTTCTAATAAAGAACTGAACGGTCAATTGCTAGGCAGAGAAGATGGATAGGTGAGGCTAGTGCGCAGAGAGAATAAACAGGAGGAGAAGTCTAGGCTCAAGAGGAATGAGGGGAAGAAGAACGAGAAGAGAGAAGAGGAGAGAATGAGGGAGAAATAGGAGAAGCTGGGGCCATCCAGGCAGCCACCAGGCAGCAGCGACTGAGCAGGACATATAGAAAGAAATGTAAAGAAAGGTTAAAAAGCCCCGAGGCAAAAGGTAGATAAAGAGAAACAGGTTAATTTAAGTTAAAAGAGCTAGCCAGAAAGGAGCCTAAGCTAGAACAAGAGCATTTGTAACTAATAATAAGTCTCCCTGTCATGATTTGGGAGCTGGTAGGTGATCCAAAGAAAAAGCCTGGTACACCTCTGAGGTTCGAGGTTCAGTTATAGAAAGCATGCTTTTGTCCCACACATGGGTCCCCAGTTTAGCCTAATCTCAAAGAGTCTCAAACAGTTACCTTCATTTGGCCTTGGTAAAACATTGAAGGACTGTCAGTTTATATCCTAATTGAGAATTACTATAGTTTGTGATGCTCAGAAGACATGTCCATATTGGAATCACATCTTCATCAACATGGCATTATCAACATGTCCACCAACGGGGCCAGATGACATCACTTATCACTACAATGATCCTCTGAAAAAATTCCAGTAAGCAACATTTGGTATCATGAAAACAAAAACATATCCCACTCATCACAGGAATTTCAAATGGACAACACATGCTTATTGGCTCATTCTAGCCAACTCTGGGGCAGACTCAAGTTATGGCTTCTTATTGAAACCTAGACTCCCTGTAGAGCATGGAAACAGGGAAAAGTGTGTAAACTGGGGCTGGAGTCAGAAATCTTGTATAGACTTCACAATTAAAATTCTACTAGAATTCACTGGTTCCTGAACACTCATCTTTAGAACAGGGAGGTTTGTCTCCATGGTCTCAGGAAACTCCTCAGCCTAACGTGAAGCTCAGCTACTTTCCATTAATCATCCTAACATCATGGTCTTCTGGCCAGAAAAATCTGCACATTACTCTGTTGGACTTTCCCGATTTTTCATCTTCCCACCACCATTAACATTTCTAATATACTTCACTTCTCATGCAAGTCTCATCCATCTTCAAGGGAGACTTGATGTCTCACTCTTCTTATTTACACTTAACAACTTTGACTTTAACTTAGAAAACTGCTTATTTTGTTTGATTTCTCTTTAACAATGAAATTACTAATGCCATAAAGTTCTTTAGGTATTTGAAACTAGAAAATATGATCCTTGCTAGTTTAACAAATATAAATTATTGAGTATTTGATAAAACATTTAGATGCTAATGAACTTAACAACTTCTTACATAAGGTGAGAATACTAAATTTTCATTTATTGTAGAGTCAAAACAGCTTTGTGAGACTTCATAGAAATCATGATAATTTGAAATTTATGATGCTGGGTAGCATTCTCAATGTATATAATATATGCAATACATTTATATTAGCTTATATTTATTTATTGTTAAGATCTTTTTATCTATTCCAGTAACAGGTTTTCACAACAGCTCAATAAAGTAGCTGCTTTTATTGACCAATATTTTGTGGCTTTGTACAGGAACTTTGAAGATGTTAATTGCCTTACTCAGAGGCACTAAAGGATTGGTAACAGGGCTGTGGCCAAATTCCTTGTATTTCACCACTAGCCAATGTTCCACCTTAACTTCTGTATTTTAGAGTGCTAACTTCTGTCATTTAATGGGATTATTTATTTTCCTTGCTTAGAACCTGACAGTGGCTCACGGTTGGAAGACAGCTGTTGGTAGATGGTCTCTTCACAGCTTCTCCTTGGTCTCTACCTCTGTAAATTCTCTCGTCTGGGGTTTGATGTGAACTCACCAAAAAATAACCCACACTCTAAAAATACCAGAAGAAAAGGTTTGTTGCCAGTTTTCACAAATCAAAAAATCACACATATGATCACTGCTAAAGAAATACAGTTGATTATTACAGGTAACTTCGAGTTTATTGACTTTTTGCACACTGGTTTGTGACACAAAACAAGTGCAGGAGTGATCACACCTCCACCCATCTTTGAGTCCAGGAGATTTTAAGAAGAAAACATCCTCAAGGCTGTGACTCATCTTACCCAGCTACTGATTGCAGGTCAGTAGAGTCTGAGTGCCTGTGAGGAAGGAAGAGGAAGAGCCTCCCCCCCAAGTGGATAAGTGGGTCACCTGTAATATCCGAGGTTTCAGAGGCCAGTGGAGTTAACTTCCACTCTTTAGAGGCAATATTTGAATAAGTGATGGTACTTAGACACGCTCTACTACTATGGAGTGTTGGAGAAACATCATTGAACTATAAAAGAGTTCCTTCATTTCTCCAACATCACTTCAATGTCTCTGACCCACCAGTTCCATCCACAGCTCTACTTTCTAACTGCTTGTTGGGCATCCACATGTGATATCATATGCCAGATTATTAATGATCCTGAAAACCCTTCCTGGAAGATGAAACTTCCTCAGTTGTGGCAGTGAGTAAGAAAAACAACTCTCTCTCTATCACAAGATATGATAGGAATTTTGATAATGCCACTAAATCACTAAAACACTTGAGTCAGAGACTTACAAATTTACATTGAAAGAAAGAAAACTCAGAAACAATATTAAATAAAATAAAAAACTATGTTGTTTGGTACAACAAACAAAAAGGAAAAAGAAAAAATTACAGTATTTAGGTTTGTAATATGTTACAAAGGTAAACTAGCCAGAATTTATGAACAACAGCTAAGGTTAATTAGAGAAAATATGGGTCTGTAAGGATGGCTCAGTAGTTAAGAGTATTAGTGTTTCTTGCAGAGGACACAGGTTCAGTTTCAGCACCCACATGGCAGCTCATAGATTTCTGTAACTCCAGTTCTAGGGGATTTTGACTGCCTATTCTGGTCTGCATAGGAATAGGCACACACACATGCATGCAGGCAAATTTCTTATACTTACAAAATAAAAATAAGTAAATATTTTTCTTAAAAGAATAAAATGAATGTGCCAACCACTCCCTAATGGAGCATTTGACCAAATACATGTGACTAGATCATGGTTTTCCCTCTTGAATCTCTTCCTAGAGCCTCCCCACCACTCCAACTTGATGCCTTCTCTCTCCCTCTCTTTAGAAAACTAGCAGACAAAACAATAAACAAATAAACAAGAATAAAATTAGCCAACAAACAAAGTGCATGAGACACTCATACACATGCAGAGACACACACATACACAAACAAAACTCGTAAAAAAAAATCACAGCTTTGGAATCCATAAGATACATGCAAAAGACCAGTAAGGTTTTGTTGTTGTTGTTGTTGTTTATTGTTTTTTTTAAGCCCAAACAAATAAGAGACAAAAATACCTTTGAGTTAATTTACATCAATATTTTTTAGGGAATAATTTTCTTTACTCAACTTTCATAGGACATTTGGATTATTGGTAGTGCCATGTGGTAAGTATTGTTTTTACTATTTCTAGAGTGTACATAGAAAGTCAGGTTCCATGGGCTTCACATCAAAGCCCAGAAGAGGGAATTTGCAGATATACCTTAAGACAGAGACTGTGAAACCCAAACGGAAGGAATTTGCAGAGATATCCTAAGGAGAGGCTGTGAGACTGAAAGGAGGGAATTTGCAGATAGTCCCTAAAGAGAGGCCCAAGCAGCAGCAGTCAGCAGGACTGGGCTCTTGCTGACTCATCCTACAACCCCCACATTTCTTTCCTTAATATCTCTGAGAGTCAGTTTCCTATTTTCTTGTCTTTTATTCTGTTACTGTTGTGAAATGACATGAGAGGCTTTGGTGGGTTTGGATCAATGTGCCCCGTGTGGGTGAGGCATGCCGTGTGGGCAGGGTGGACAGCAGTGTGGTGCTGTGAAAAGCTACTCATGTAGCTGATGAGGCAACCACATGGAAAGTTTTTTATTGAGAGACAGAGACAGAGAGAGAGAGGGAGGGAGGGAGGAGAGGGGGAGGGATGGAGAGAGAGAGAGAGAGAGAGAGAGAGAGAGAGAGAGAGAGAGAGAGAGAGAGAGAGAGAGAGGAGAGAGAGAGAGAGAGATGCATGCTACCTCTGGGGAGAGGTGGGAGAGAGTGAATTGGAAGGAGTTTTTCTTAAAGGGGACTTCACATAAGATGATGTCAGGATGCTGGGCGGGTCCCCAAGGAGTGGGTCAGAATACTAACATTCCTCCGTTTCGATTATTTTAAAAAGGTGAGTTATGGATAGCAAGTTCAGGGGAATGAGGGCGTCAAATTCTCGAGGCTGCTTTCTACTGACAAGGGGCAAAGGGGGGGGGGTTGGGAATCATGGCAGGAGGTGTGAGTGAAGAAGCATTCAGTTAGCTGTCACCATGGAGATCTCAAGTGTGGATCTCAAGCGTCTGTTCCTGGAGGGAGCTGAGAAGGCAGGTTGCAGCAGTGATGTTCCAGGGGCTTGGGGGAATGGCACACCAAGTCAGAAGTTAGGAGCCCTCACATCTGCTGTTCCTCTGGAGGTGGAAATGCATCTATTGTGTCGATAAATTAGGAGACAACAGAGTTTTTGTGAATGGGCATGTGGGTGAAGTTAACCTGGTTGGCATCTTCAGTCGGTGGTTGGCATCTTCAGAGACGGTGCAGGGGCTGGCGTATCTGGAGGATTCCCTGTGGATTGGCCTTTACACCAATCTGGTAGGAAGTGTGAAACTGTAAAATACACTCAAAAATGGGTGGGGTCAAGATGGGCTCTGGAGACAGGAAAAGGTCAGGAATTGTGTTGCAAAAGCCAGAAGGGCATAAAGAAGCTGTGGGCAACTCCAGAGGGGGTGTAACAACCCAATTGAAACTTACGTGATTGTCAATGGTGGATAGAGTAGTGAGCGACTGGATGAACCAGAGCCCGTTGTGGGTAGACTGGGTCCAAGATCCTGGCATGTGAGGGGCTGTCAGGAGGGCCTATCCGAGTCATGCAGCACCAATGTTAATGTTGAGAAAAGACACTAGAGGCTTTGGCAGGTTTTGGACCAAGGTGCCCCACAGAGGATGAGGCATGCCATGTGGACATGGTGGATGCCAGCATGGCCTGGTGGAAAGTTAGTTACTCACATGGCAGATGAAGCATCCATGAGGAAACTTATTGTTGTTGTTGTTATTATTATTATTATTATTATTATTATTGAGAGAGAGGAAGAGAAAGAGAAAGAGAGAGGTGTTCACTATCTCTGGTGAGAGGTGGGAGAGAGAGGGAAGGGGAAGAATTTTTTCTTAAAGGAGACTTTATGTAAGGGGCAGGTCAGAATACTAACTAACACATTCAACTCTTTATTCAACAAATGAGCAAACATATATTTCCATTGTTACTGAAACTATTTTCTGTTCATTCCCTTAGAATTAGAATGCCTAGGAAGATACACATACATCATTGTTCAGTGTTATTTTTGAAAATTTGATGTTATCCCTCCCTGATGTCTAATAAATATTTTATATTTTTAATGAACAACTATTTGTCATTTAAGGCTTTTTGTTTCTCCTTCAAGTGAATATCTTGCTCAGCACCTCCTGTAAGTAGCAGGGGATGAGTGTCTATGAGGGCATAAAGAAATTGGTCTCAGTAAGTTCATCAGTGAACTGCAGGCTCAGAGGTAATGGCCTGTTGGACATGGACTTTTGTACTTCCACTGCATATACAGTACTGAACCACAAGATGGATCACAGTTTCCAGAGCTTGTTTCTTCTTACAACTCTGCATCAGAGCCTTTGATAGGCCAGCTTCCTGTTCCATAGACCAGTGTGGATAGTCAACAGAGCTCAGCCACCATTTCCTGGACAGACCATGTCCATTCACTAAATAATGGCCATATATGTAAATTATGACTTGACATGCCTGATAATTAGTTTTACTTCAACTATTTAAAGATAAAAGAATACAGATTCTCATTGTCTCAATGGTGGGGATATGGAAAGCACATACATGAGATGATCAGTCAGCAGTTGGGTTCTGGGCACAGAACACAAATGTTCCAACATTGAGAATAACTAGTTTTGTAATATGTTGAGAAATTAATAGAGAATATAGGGTAGTAGTTATGTATATGGGGCTATGCAACAGCTGTGTTGCTTAATCTTCAATGACTTTGAATGAGAGATAAACTCTCCAACTTGCTATTGAGACTCAAATAAAAAAACTGCTTAAAGAAAACCTTTTCCTCCACAGGGTCATAACAGACCTATACATACAGTTAGCCTTCACTCTGCACACACACTTAGCTCGTGCTCTCTAGTCCTGCAGGTAACGCTCATCCTCTTCACTGCTATTCTCCTGGGGGTCCTCAGGACCAGAATGGACCTCTCTGAGAAAAACCTGAGTCATCTCTATGCCAGAAACATCTTAGATAAAGAACCATGACATGATCAAAGAGCAGGTGAATGGCCACAAGAGGATAGAGACAGATATCTAGAGAGGAGGATCTAGATACCTACTGCATAAAAACTTCTGGAAAGATTATATCTATATATATCAATATCATCTACATATCTTTTCATCTATGTCTATATATCTATATCATCTATGTCTATAGCTACATATCTATATATTTTTGTCCTTCTTTAGCTTATTTTATCTCACCTATATGTTCAAGCATGAGAACCAAATAAGTGTAGGAGACTTATTTCTAAGATAAACTTTTGATATGTTGGAAAATTTCTTAGTATAAGTTAGAAGAAAGCAAACTATGAGTGATTAATATTGCATTTTATAAAGTTTAATTGCAGAGCCTATTTCAGTCTACCTATTAGAAGAGATTTTAGAAATTGGAGGTATGTGAGAGTCTGTATAAGCATATAGGCTGGGGTTGGGGTCCAGAAACACCAACAAGGAGAGGCAGTAAGAAACATTCTCACATCCAGAAAGAACAACAACTCCTCTGGATATCAATTCCCACCAGCAGAGTGTTCAAGCTGCTTGCTCTGATGTAGCCAGCATAACACACCCACCCAACTCAGCATGGGGCTTCTCAGATTCTCCACTACTGGATAGTAGACCTATTTTTAGTGTCTAATGTTCTCTGTATCTCTAGGTCTGAAACTTTGTTTTTTTTTTTTGAAATGGGGTTTTTGTTTTGTTTAGCCCTGCTGTCCTAGAACTTGCTCTGTGGGCTGGGGTGGCCTCAAACTCTGAGATCCACCTGCCTCTGCCTCTCAAATACTGGGATTAAAGGCAGGTGCCACCACTGCCCAGCTAAGGAACATTTCTTCATAAAAAGGTACCTACCAGAAGAATAAAGGCCTGTATGTGTCACAGAATGAAACTTGTGTCTATATTGTGTAAGGAAAGTAGAAAACCATTAGTCCTAATTTGCTTCTTTATTACAAGGAAATTATTAATGCAGTGTCTGCATTAACCCTCAAAGTCCCCTCTAGAAAATTCTTACTATTTCATTTGATATTTACTTTGTGTCTTTGTAAAGACTCAGTTTCAAACCTCAGAATCTTATTTCAAAGTTTTTTTTTTTTTTTAAGTCCTAGCTCCAAGTGCTATGGTGCAGAAAACACTGACTCAGTTTAAATTGTAATTAGCTGAATTTGTATTTCAGGCTGCAGCTGTCCTCAGTTCCATGGTTGGATTTGGAACTGAGATCCCACTAAAAGGGAGGCTGCTTTAAATGCAAAGGCTACAATGAACTCTTGTGAAGTAAGTTTCCTCAGGTTTGAGAGGA
>NC_051077.1:9264956-9300436 GCF_004664715.2 Peromyscus leucopus | reverse complement strand
TCATTATATCACAAAAACTAGGGGGGAAATAAATTCAATAGTATGTTATGAGACACTAGGCACTGATATTTTCCATTTAAAGAATAAAATAATCAACATAGATTTACCAATATAGACTTAACATTGAATAATCTATGTTGCTGATATAAATGCATAAACAACTCAAAAGGCAAAAGAAATGAAAATGACAATAAAGGAGAATAAATGAGTTATTAATAATAGTAATATGACTACAACAAAAGGCATAAGACTCTCTGTCCTATGTTGCATATATCATAGGATATATTTACATGATATGTATCATATAGACACATGAATTCTTCATAAGCCACATCCTCTAAAACTTCATTTCATATATGTACAATTTGTGGCCAAACAGCCTTGTTTGACAAAGAGGCACATTCCACATTTAAGAGCGTCCTGACGCTTGGCTCACTGAGGACATAAGAAAAGAGTCTAATGTAAATGGGATTTTCTAGCCAAGAATGATGAATGTGCCACTTTCCAAGATGTATGGACCTGTTATGCAGGCTCATGTGAGAGAGAACCATGTCTCCTTTCTAAGAGCACCTGACCTTAGCACACTAAGGACCAAGGAAAATGTTCTGGACTATAGATGCTTCCTCCTCTAGAACACGGCAATGTGCTGTTTCTTAAGAGGTAAAGGCTTGTTGTGTTCTCATATATGTTTCTATCTGCACTTCTTGTCTTCGTCCCTCTTGATGATGTACTCAGCAAAAATCTATTCTTTATAAACATGGTTTGATGACTATGTAGGAGCTCTTAAGACAAACTCAGCACAAGAGTTCTGTGGGTCTCCCCAACTTCCCCCTGCTGAAGATTCATTTTGTAGATTTGATCCTTGTTTATGGACTGACGCTCTAATATCCAGACAACAGTTCATCTCCCATACCTGAAATGTAGAAATACAAGTTTTCAATGGCATAATGCAGTGTATGCTCTCCTGGTTGCCTAAAGGGTGAGACCCTGATATCTCCTGCACAGTGAAGCTTTGTAGAGAAACCCCCAAAATAAAATGACAGAGAGCCATTCCCCAAGCAACACGGATTGTTGATGATGGTGTGTGTGTAGAGAATGACAGTACAATGGACAGTCATCGTATATAAATAGGAAGACTATGTCTGAAAAAGGCCAGTAACAGCAGTGTCCTCTTATGTCACAGGCTGGTTGTCTGGGACCCAGATGCCTCTGCTACTCTTTCTACTGCTGATCACAACCAACACCAACTGAATTTGCTTGTCTCTAAGCTTCTCATTCTCTTGTGTTCTAAGATTCAGGCAAGATCCATGATCCTGAAAGGCCAGTCTGACACATTATGGGCTAAGATGTGACTCTTCTGTCTGATCTCTCTGTCCCTCTCTATGAAGCCCACTGATCCATAGATGCTTCCTTGGTGTGACCATCTACCAGAGAGAGAAGAAACCCTGGTGAGGTAGGTGTCTGCATGGGAACTCCTCATAGCTCTGTGCATAGAGGGTTTCCTGTTGAGGACTCCACAGCATATGTTTCGAAAACGAGTTGTCAGATCAATCATGGCTACTCTTGCAGGGAGGTAATTGATAGAAGCCCTGAGTGACAGACTGACAGAGAAGACAACTTGTATAGGAACAGACAAGAAGAATGGTGATTCTCCAGTCTTCCAGTCTGGCCCATTTGGAAATAAACTGACCACCATTAGCAGAAACAATGCCAGACACCCCCGATGCCTGCCAGAGAGGAGCAAGACTTCTGCCCAGGATCTACTCCATTCTGAGTCTGAGTAGGGTTGCCAACCCTTAAGGAGATATCTGAAACTGAGGAGTAAAGTGCAGTTGTCCAGAGCTTCAGAACCACGCAGAGTTTCTGGAGAGGACAGAGAGATGGTAGATCTCTCTTATATGTGGACCTGCTTTCCACTTTGTGTAGATGGTGAAGTTCCAAGATTGGAATTCTGCTAGAAAATCAGGAAAGCTTCCCCAGGTTCCTGCAGCTGGCAGAGAAGTGAAGGTATCGTCTGAGGATGCTAAAGTGAATCACATATCTAGTCATTCTGGCACCCAAAGCTCTGGGTTCTAAATCAGTACAATGTCCATCCCCCTTTGTTTTCCCTCAGTGTGTTTCCACCAGTGGATCTATACAGCCATCAATGCCTGCTACCACCAGTTCACCAATTAAACCAAATACATGGCAAACTTCTCCACATCAAGAATTAACGATAAAAAGTACTGACATGGAAGAATGGATATCTATTCACCCATTACTGAGTTCTCATGACAAACCTGAAGAGCCCGTAGCTGTTGTGGAAGCCCGAAGCTGGGATGGTGCCTCCAATGAAACTACCAAATGTGTGATTCTAACTTGTGGCTATCCTTCCTACTTCAGGTGAAAGCAGCTGTTCAGTGCAACCTCTCAGCCCCCACCTTCATCGAAGGGTAAAAGAGGTGGAGTTAACCCAGTTTTTGTTTGTGTTGCCTTTCGTTCATAGAGGTGTGAACGTCTACCCTGCCTACAACTTTGGAGCGGATAAATACCGTGGGAAGAACACTGTGAAGGTGTACGCATGTGTTAATCCCATACCTCCCACACAACAGCTGTAGGAAATGGATGTGTTAACCACCCTATATGGCTAACAGCTGGCGGGAGGGGAGGGGAACACCCACATCTGATTCACATCTGTTTCTCAAGTTCTCTCAATTGAAGTGATGACCAGGGCCATTGCTTTATTTTTGTAGACACACAGCTTCATTGGTGTTCAGTATCTCATACATTAACTCATACATTTATTTATTCACACATTCTTGGGGCTACCACTGTATTTGGGGATCAGAGAACCATCAATTGATGCTCAACCCTTCTCTCCAGAGAGCAATCCTTCCTGTCTGGAGAATCCATGCAAGCCAGTGAGGGCTTCTGGATAGCAGTGCCACCATCTGGCCCTGGCATGCAATTGCAGTGTGGATTCTAGTTTAGTGCTTAAAGTATGGGAGCTTCTTAAGAGAAGGCAGTACTAGTGCTTGTCTCCGCAGAGACTTAAACACTGGCTCGAATTCTTGTTATTGATCAATCTTAGCTTTGTACTTAAATATAAGGCAAGTGGAACAAACAAGACTAAGGTCCTAGTTGTTGGAACACAGTCCAGGAATGGAGCCCTAGGAGGAGAACTCTTGAGTGTTTTTGTTCCAACTAAAACACCAACTAAGTAAGACAAGAGTCTTGAGAACTCAGTTTCTTTAAAAAAAAAAAAAAAAAAAAAAAAAAAAAAAAAAAAAAAAAACAGAATTGTTCTTGGAATGTATTTTGAGGTTCCTCCAAGTGTAGGGTAGGAAGGAGTTTACTTCAGATTACTCCTTAACTGCTTGCTGTGGTTATTCAATTAAATGTTTAAATGATCCTTTATGGATCCTCTATGGAAAAACACATTTTTGCCACATGTGCCTTGTTATTGTATACAGCTTGAACTCATGAGAACTTACTCATGTGGCCTTTCTTAACCCCAGAATACAAATTGTCAGGGCCCTGAATAAAATTGTCAATGGCATTAGACTTTAGTCTGTCTACTTTATTGACTCCATTCTCCCAGGTCCCACTGATGCTTCTGATGAATGACCCCCATTGCCTAAATTTCCTCCAGCCTTGATCAGCATTCCAACCTTCTTTGCCCCTGACAATGAGATCCTAATTTCAGCAAAGAACACTTACTGAAGAGAGTATGTCACCCTTATCCTCAACAAAAGGCTAGAATGTTAGGTCCAAAGGAAACTAGTTCAAAAGAAAGAAAGAAGGAAAGGACGGAAGAAAGAAAGAAAGAAAAAGAGAGAGAGAGAGAGAGAGAGAGAGAGAGAGAGAGAGAGAGAGAGAGAGAGAGAGAGAGAAAGAAAGGAAGGAAGAAGGAAGGAAGGAAGGAAGGAAGGAAGGAAGGAAGGAAGGAAGGAAGGAAGGAAGGAAAAGCTAATTCACTTCTACCACAAGGAGTCACTTCCCTTTTCTCTGGCCATGCTGGCCTCCAGACTCCTTCATCAGATCACAAGTACATATTACAACAACAACAACAAAAAAAAAAAAAAAAAAAAAAACAACTTGGAAAAGGACTATTCAGTATGGGATCTGACTGAATGTTTTACTCACGGTTAACAATTTTACCTGAATGAAGCAGATATCTATTTCCTCTTACTGCTTTATACATCTTAATGCTCATTTGTGAGTGTCAAAGACAAATACTACATAAACACTGAAAATTAAATTTCCAAGATTCAAATCATTCACCTAGAGCCAGGGGGAATGTAATAGGCTACTAAACTGTAATTATGCCTTTTCATAAAAAGAAAATCAACTGTTAAAATATTAGCCCTAAATGCTCAGTATCGACCTCTATCAACAGGATTCAATGAACTGATTCATATGCTCTAGAGCCAGTGGAGAATGTGATGCCTAAAGAAACTATCTGGAGGCCAGCCCTCAGAGCAACCTGAGGCTGCTTAGACAATACCAGGAATCCCAGGAAGGAAGACACCCCAGATGTTCTTTCACACCTGAGGAAACTCACTCCACAAGAGTTCATTGTGGCCTTTGCATTTAAAAGAAGCCCTCCCCACTTTTAGCTGGGTCCCAGTTCCAAATCCAACCATAGGAGCTAAGACAGCAGCAGCTTAAAATACAAATTCAGCTAATTACAATTTAAACTGAGTCAGTGTTTTTTTGGCCCATAAAACTTGAGCTAGGATTTTTTCTCAAAAGATTTTGAAGTAAGATTCTGAGGTTTGAACCCAGGTCTTTAGAAAGACACAAAGTAAATATCAATGAAATAGTAGAAATTTTTGAGAAGAAAGTAAATTGCAGACATTGCATTAAAATCCCCTTTTAATAAATAAGTAAATTAGGAATTTATGGTTTTCCTGCTTTCCTTACACAGCATAGAGAAAAGTTTCATCCTGTGACCCATACAGGTCTTATCTTCTGGTGGGTACCTTTTTATTTAAAAAAAAAAAGTTTCTTAGTTTGGTAGTAGTGGCATAAGCCTTTAATCCCAGCATTTGGAAGGCAGAGGCAGATGGTTCTCTGAGTTTGAGGCTAGCCCTATCTCTGAGCAAGTTCCAAGAAAGCCAGGAATACACACACACACACACACACACACAACACACACACACACACACACACCAACTGGAACAAAAAACTTCCAATGCTGGACCTAGAGACATGGAGAACATTAGACACTAAAAATAGGCCCACCTCACAATAGTGGAGAATCTGAGAAGCTCCAGGCTGAGTTGGGTGGGTGTGTTATCCTGGCTACAACAGAGCAAGCCGCTTGAACAACTCTGTGGTGGGAATTGATATCCAGAGGAGCTGTTGTTCTTTCCAGGATGTGAGTATTTTTCTTACTGCTTTTCCTTGTAGGTGTTTCTGGATCCCAGCCTCAGCCCACATGCTTTTAGACAGTCACACACACACCTCCACTTTCTATAATCTCTTCTAATTGGAAGAGTGAAATAGGCTCTGCAATTAAAATGAATATTTAAATATAATTTTAATTACTCAGTTTGCCTTTTTCCAACTTATAGCTAGCAAATTTCAAACATATCAAAAGTTTATGGCAGAAGAAAATCTATACTTATTTGAGTCTCATGCTTGAACATATAGATGAGATAAAATAAGCTAAAGAAGGACAAAGATATATAGCTATAGACATAGATAATATGAATATATAGAAAGAGATGATATCAATATATGGATATAGATATAATCTTTCCAGAATTTTTTATGCAGACTGTATCGAGATTCTCCTCTCTAGATATCTGTCCCTATCCTTTTGTGGCCATTCTCCTGCTCTTTAATCACGTCATGGTTCTCTATCCAGATGTTCCTGGCATAGAGATGCCTCAGGCTTTTCTCAGAGTTGTCCATTCTGGGCCATTGAAGACTAGCAGGAAAATAGTAGTGAAGAGGTTCAGAGTCACCTCAGGACTAGAGAGTGTGAGCTGAGTGTGTGTGTAGAGTGAAGGCTAACTGTATATGTATAGATCTGTTGTGACCCTGTCAAGGATTTCATTAAGCAGTTTCGTATTTGAGTTTAAATAGCAACTTAGATAGTTTACACCTCTCACTCAAAGTCATTGAAGACTAAGCAACATGGCTGTTGCATATTAATTTTCAGCATGTTATAGAACTAGTTATTCTCAATGTTGGTAACATGTGTGTTCTGTACCCAGAACCCAACAACTCACTGACCATCTTGTATGGCTATATGCTTTAAACATCACTACCTTTGAGACAATGAGAGGCCTTAATCTCTTATCTATAAATAGATGAAATATAGCTAATTATCAGGTATTTTAAGCCATAATTTACACATATGACCATTAATTTTTACTAAATAGTAAATGGACATAGTCTGTCTAAGAAATGGTGGCTGGAGCTCTATTGACTATCCACACTGGTCTATGGCAAAAAACAAGTACAGGAAAAATTGGCCATTCAAAGGCATTGATGCAGAGAATTGTCAACAGGCCAGTGCATGGGGAGTAAGGAACATTTATAGGGCTGTCGTGAGAAGGTGCAGAGACAGGTCCAGTAGTTAGAGAGGGCATGCACTGATGGGAACAGGAAGAGACAGTTGTCATCACAATGTTGGTCTGTGTGTTCATTAACAACACTCCCTTCCAGCTGATAATGATGAAGGGCCTTGCTATCTTCTCCTGTTTCCCATCTGCTTGAGTATTTACCTTTCTGTGGTCAGGAAAGAAAAGAGGCAGGCAAATTCCAAGTGCATAAGCTCATAAAACGAGGGGCTTTGTGTTCTGAAGTTGGAGACTACTATTGTCAGAAAGTATGAACCCTGGACCAGACTTGAGTACCTGTGCTTTGGACCATCATCTCTTTGAGTGATGCTAGGGTATTATTACCCTCATGAAGGAAGACTATATGAATCCCTTCCTTTGGGGCCATTATACAGAAATTAAGTTGACCCTGGTGAATCAAGCTCAAGAAGAGATGAGGGACAGAGTTGGTTAGAGTGAAGCTAGAGCAGGTTGTTCTGAAGAAGCCAGTGTGGCCTGCACACATCTCATGAGTGCATTCCAGGGGCCTCTTCACACATTGAGAGCTATCAGTTGATGTGCTGTGGCTCATGTCTGAGATCTTGGACTTTCTAATTCTAGGAAATGAGAATTAAGGCACAATAAATAAACAAAACTTACACAGTAAAGAGGGTTACAAGCTGTTTCTCATCCTCAGTCATATGGTGATATTTTATTTGTGCTGAAATATAGTTTTATTTGTATGTTAGTAAATAAAGTTGCCTGGAGATCAGAGGTCAAAGCAAGCCATAAGCAGAGTCAGGCGGTGGTAGCACATGCCCTTAATCCAATCACATGGCAGGCAGTCTATGTGTGGTCAAGGCCACAGCCAAGCGTGGTGACACAAACCTTTAATCCCAGTACCAACCATAGAGACCTGGAGGTCTGTATAGACAGGCAGTGACAAGGAAGTCATGTGGTTGGGTTTAGAGTCAATGAGAAGGCAGAATAGAAAGGCAATAAAAAGACAAGTCAGACAGGAAGATTCTCTCTCTGGAGAAGTGACAGCAGCAAGATTGTAAGATAAGTTAGTCGTGGCTCTCTGAGCCCTTTGGCTATTACCTCTGTATTTGGCTCTGTGTTACTTATTTACTAAGACTGTTTAGAATTTTATCTACATAGCTATGCTAGGAAATTCTCTGTTTCTGGTGCTCTACAAAACCACCAGTATTCATCAGGACACTTTTCTGTACTCAACTATTTATTACCTTTTCCACAGTGAGATTATTTTTACACATGTTGTGCATGAAAAAAAAATATCAAATTTTTGTCTTGCATTAAATTATTCATGGTATATGATATCTCTGAATTCATTTTTAAAAATTGAGATCATTTCCAAAATGGTAGAATTTAGTTATTTCTGTGTTTTTATAATAAGTAGGAAAACCTCAATATATATCATTATATGGATACGTGTATAACCAAAAGACATAAAAATATATCGTGTAGCCTAAAAACAACAATTGTTTTGACTACATATCTAGAAGCATAAATGCTGGGTATATCACTACACAACTCCAGTGATACATAAAAAAAATTATACATGGTCCACCATTCCTATTCATAGTATACCTGGGACAATTCATCATACTGCTGACTGTCATGAAGCCAATATCACAAACATTCTGGATCTTAAACCTCAAGCATCTTACCAAGATTATTTGTCACTCATTGGTAATTTCTTTAATCAGTACTTTATACTCTCTGCATCTCCAGGCCTAACCAAGACTTGTCCTGCCATTATGGGAGTAGTCTACAGTTCTCTTGACTGAATCTGAATCTTTGGCTATATAAAAGGGTGATTCATGCTGCTCATTCTGTGTATCAAGAATGGGGAAAAAAAAGTACTGCTCACTTTGAATCGGGAAATTACATAGTATTTACCCATAATGCTGTGAGCTTAATGAAGAGTCTTTGAAAAGTAAGTGTCTGCCTCTTAAATGAACTGTTTTAATCAAAACCAGACTCCAGTTAGTAGCCATTGCAAAGAGGAACACAGAGTCCAGATACAAAGAGAGAAAAAGAAGCTCAAATGTTTCTGCTGACCCAGTTATATACCTCTTCTCTCTTTCGTTTGCCTTAAGTTACACTGGACTCAACCACAAAGGCATCTCTCATGGAATAGGCTCACATATTCTTCTGAAACAATCTCATTCAGAGAAAATGAATACAAGACACCTGAAGAAGAAATATCAATGAATTCATGTAGTGAAAAAAATAGAGGGAAAAATAAACAAAAAGGCTAATCAAGAGATAAAATGACAAGGAAACAAATCATGCACAAAGTAAGTCAGTTATAATAGAAATTAAACAAATGAGGGCCAACAAGATGGCTTAGTGGGAGAGATGTTACCATCCCACTTGAACAACCTCAGGATCCACACAGGGGAAGGAGCAAACAGATCCATTAGCTATGCTCTGACCTCCACACATGTATTGTGGCATATGAATTTTCTCTACACATACAATAGGTAAATAAATGTAAAACAAATTTTCTTGAGTCAAACTCCCCCATGTTGTTAAATTTTACTTTAATGAGGCAAAATGTGTTATATTGTTTATGTTCCTGAATATTACACTAACACTATAAGATGTATTACATTTGTTTGTGCCATATTTTTCTAACAATGTAAGGATGTGTGTTTAATTATGTAAAGATGTGCTGCATTTGATTCACTTTGCCTGCCTAAGGCACCTGATTGGTCTAATAAGGAGCTGAATGGTCAATAGCAATGCAGAGAAGATGGATAGGTGGGGCTGGTGGGCAGAGAGAATAAATAGAAGGAAAGTCTAAGCTCAAGAAGAATGAAGGCAAGGGGAGTAAAAAAGAAGAACAAGATAGAAAATGGAAAAAGAAAGGAGAATGCTGGGGCAGCCAGTAGGCCTCCAGACAGCAGAGACTCAGCAGGATATATAGAAAGAAAGGTAAAGAAAGGAAAACAGCCCTGAGGCAAAAGATAGATAAAGAGAAACATGTTAATGTAAGTTAAAAATGCTAGCCAGAAAGAAGCATAAGCTAGGCTGAGCATTCATCAATAATAAAAAGTCTCTATGTTATGATTTGGGAGCTGGTTGGTGATCAGAAAAAAAAGGGTGTTACACCCCTGGGGTTCAGATACAGAAAACATACTTTGTCCCACAGATGGGTCCCCTAGTTTAGCCTAATCCTAAAGAATCTAAACAGATAACTTGATTTGGCCTTGGGCAAACATCAAAAAACTGCCAGTTTATATCCTAATTGAGAATTACTATAGTTTTTGATGCTCAGAAAGCATGTCCCTATTAGATTCACATCTCCATCAACATAGCATTGTCAACATGTCCACCAACTGGGCCAGATGCCATCACTTATCACTACAATGAATGTCTGAAGAAATTCCAGTAAGCAACCTTTGGTATCATTAAAAAAAAAAAAAAAACCACCCACGATCTTTCAAAATACCCCACTCATCACAGAAATTTCTAATGGACAAGACATGCTTACTGGCTCATACCAGCCAACTCTGGGGCAGGCTCAAGTTATATCTTCCTACTGTGACTCTGGACTCCTTCTAGAGCATGGAAACAGGGAAAAGTGTGTAAACTGGGACTGGAATCAGAAGTCCTGTATAGATTTCAGAATTAAAATTCTACTAGAATTCACTGGTTCCTGAACACTCATCTTTAGAACAGGGAGGTTTGTCCTCATGGTCTTAGGAAACTCCTCAGCCTAATGTGAAGCTCAGCTTACTTTCCATTAATCATACTAACATCACGGTCTTCTGGCCAGAAATATCTGCACATTACTCTGTTGGACTTTCCCTGTCTTTCTTCTTCCCACCACCATTATCATTTCTAATACACTTCACTTCTCAGATCATCCAAGTCTCATCCATCCTCAAGGGAGACGTGATATCTCACTCTTCTATAGTTATACTTAACTTCTTTGACTTTAACAAGTATGATACTAAAATAACAATTTTACCTATTAGATTGGGACCAGAAAATATGAGAAAAGCATCATAGTACGGGTATCAACTTCCACAAAGATCATAAAATCTCCAGCAGAGTGTAAACTCACAAAGTAAAGATCTTTTTCCCCACAAGGCTCAGCAAATCCAGAAGCAGGATGACTTCGCAGATGGAGGATTCTGTTCTCTACCTTCTCTGGTGTCCACATGAGCAGATGTCTTTCCTCAAGTGAGAAAGCAGCTGCCACCAGGATTTGGAAAGAAAAAAGAGAGAGAATATAAAGTAACAAGAAAAGGGAAACTATGGTGCAATTCAAAACTTGATTGCCTTACTTAAAGGGGGCATTCTTCTTAAAGATTATATTTTAATGGTTTGAAATACTCTGGGACATAAATGACAAATTCTGTGCTGAAAATAGGCAGGAAGAATGGAAAATGAAAACACAATAAAATAAATCATTCAAATGAGCATGGTGGTCTTTTGGGTTTGAAAACTTAGCGAGTGCTAGTAAGGCCAACTCTGTGAAGACCAAGAAGACAGTGAGTGATGTGTCTGAAGTATAAGACATGCTTTTTGACTGATAGGCAATCCCATTAGGCAATATGAAATATATATATATATATGTAAAATATTTAAATATGTGCTTATAAAATAGTATTCTTACTGCTTTGCTAGTCATTGCACATAGCTGTGACTAAAATTATTTTAACAATTGAACAGTATTTATCAACATGGAAATATGAATGAGATAGCACTTATAACACTGGGACATTATATGCTGACTGAAATTAGGAAAAGGTTCTGTATCTTTTGGCATATACATAGTGAGGGAAAATGGATAAAAATATGGACAGAACAGTGTTTATATATAAATGACAGTGAGTTCTTGGAGTAGAAGCACTTCTTGGGATTGGGATGAAACACATCACCATCTCTATATTTTGAATGTTATTTCTTTTAGGTAATATTACAATTTCTAATATATAAAATAAAATGAGAATCTGAGACATGAGCCACAGCACATCATTTGTTGGCTCCCATAGTGTGAAGAGGCACCTGGAATGCACTCATGAAATGTGTGCTGGTCACACAGGCTTCTTCAGAACAACCTGCTCTGGCTCCATTATGACCAACTCTGTCCGTCATCTCCTCTTGAGATCAATTCAACAGAGCCATCAAACTTTCTGTGTAATGGCCACGAGAAAGAAATTCACAAAGTCTTCCTCATGAGGGTGATAATACCACAGCACCACTCAAAGAACTGACTGTTCAAGCCACAGGTATTCAGGTCTGGTCCAGGGTCCACACTTTCTGAGAACATGAGGCTCCAACTTCAGAACACAAAAACCCTTGTTCCATGAGTTTACTAACTTATAAAATGCCTGCCTCTTTTCTTTCCTAACCACAGAAAGTTAAATACTCAAGCAGATGGGAAACAGGGGAAGATAGTATGGACCCTTCATCATTATCAGCTAAAAGGGAGTGCTGTCATTGAACACACAGAACAACATCGTGATGACAGCTGTGAGAACAGAGGAACATCAAAGGGATCTGGAGGGCAACCATCTCTCCCAGTTCCCATCAGTGCATGCCCTCTCTAACAACAGGGCTGGTCTCTCTTCCTTCTCATGACAGCCCTATAAATGCAGGCTGGCTCCTCACTCCCCACACACTAGGCTCCTGCTCACCCTTCCTCCAGGTGACTCTCAGCCATGAAGACACTTGTCTTCCTCTCTGCCCTCGTCCTGCTGGTCTTTCTGACCCAGGTTGATGCTTTCCCAGAAGCGACTGAGGGGGATAAAAATGAAGAACAGCTAGGAGTAGAGGACCAGGATGTGTCCATCTCCTTTGGAGGCCCAGAAGGCTCTGCTCTTCAAGAAGCAGGTGAGAGGTGGTGCCCACTATGATAGAGGGTTGGAGTTTCCTGAGAGACAGGTAAAGATGTGTCCTGGAATCCTGTCCAGAGCTGTGTGATTCAGGTAAGTATCTCTGCTGATCCTCTAGGATCTTCCCCATCTTATTCATAGAAGTAAGAATAAGATTCGAAAAGTGTAATTCATTTTCTTTCTTTTTAAATTTTTTATCTAAAAATCTATCTGCAGAATAATTTTAAAATATAGAATCAATTGATTAGCCCTTTATCTATTCATTTGATAATTTTGGTATAGAAAAAAAAAATCTGCTTTGTATAAAATAATAGATTTAAGACTCAAATGCCAGTGTGTGAATGTGTTGGTTCAAGAAGACACAAAAAGGTGAAGGAAAGTGAAATGCCTGTCAAGTTGTGCATGTGATCAACACTTGTTCAGTGTATCCAGTGTTTGGAGTTGATCATAGTGCTGGGTGTGATGTCACCAATACAAACAAACCTATTCTGTACCATCTATCATGCATCTTCATAGTTTTTTACACTATTGCATACTGTTGGCTACCTTACTTAATGCCTGATGTTCTTTGTTTCCTCAGCCACAAGGAAGGTGACATGCCACTGCAGAAAAAAGGGCTGCAAACGTTCTGAACAAGTCTCTGGTTCCTGCTACCAAGGACCACTACGCTCTGTATTCTGCTGCCGCTGAGACCAGAGACAAGATCACCATGTGCTCTGAGACCTCATCATCTGTCACTACCCTTGTACTTTGCCTCAATTGTTTTTCCTTCTCCAATAAATTTCCTTGCAGAAAAAGAATCTGTTTTTATGCTTCTTTGATGCCTTCTATGTGGCTTAGTCAGGACTCCTCTGAGCTGTCTAGTAGAATCTGCAATGAATCCCTTATAAAATATGTCTGAGGTCACTTATGTGTACTATCATATCATCTACAAATATTGAAAGTTTGATTTCTTCCTTTCCAATTTGTATCCCCTTGATCTCCTTTTGTTGTCTTGTTGCTCTAGCTAGAACTTCAAGTACTATATTGAATAAATAAGGGGGGGGGGAGGTAGAGAGCCTTGTCTCTTTCTTTATTTTAGTGGAATTGCTTTGAGTTTCTCTCCATTTATTTTGATGTTGGCTGTCAGCTTGCTGTAAATTGCCTTTATTATGTTTAGGTAGGTTCCTTGTATTTCTGATCTCTCCAAGACCTTTATCGTGAAGGGGGGTTAGGTTTTGTCAAAGGCCTTTTCACCATCTAATGAAATGATGATGTGGTTTTTTTTCTTTCAGTTTGTTTATATAGTGTATTACATTGACAGATTTTCATATGTTGGACCATCCTTGCATCTCTTGGATGAAGCCTACTTGATCATGGAGGATAATTTTTTTGATGTGTTCTTGGAGTCAGTTTGCCAATATTTTATTGAATATTTTTGCATCAATGTTCATGAGGGAGATTGGTCTGTAGTTCTCTTTGTTGCATCTTTGTGTGGCTTGGGAATCAGAGTACCTGTAATCTCATAAAAGGAGTTTGTTAACATTCCTTCTGTTTCTATTGTGTGGAACAGTTTTAAGAGTATTGATATTAACTCTTCTTTGATCTGGAATTCTGCACTGAAACCATCTGGTCCTGGGCTTTTTTTTTTTTTTTTTTTTTTTGGTTGGGAGACTTTCAATTACTATTTCCTTGGGGGTTATTGGTCTATTTAAATAGTTTATCTGGTCTTGATTTAACTTTGGTGTGTGGTACCTATCCAGAAAAATTGCCCATTTCTTTTAGATGTCCAAATTTTGTGGAGTACAAGTATTTGAAGTATGACCTGATGATTCTCTAGATTTCCTTGTTGTCTGTTGTTATATCTCCCTTTTCATTTCTGATTTTGTTAATTTGGATAATCTCTCTGCATTTTGATTAGTCTGGATAAGAGCTTTTCTATCTCATTGATTTTCTCAAAGAACCAACTTTGTTTCATTGATTCTTTGTATTGTTCTCTTTGTTTCTATTTTATTGATTTCAGCTCTCAGTTTGATTATTTCCTTGCGTCTGTTCCTCCTGGGTGACTTTGATTTTTGTTCTTTTGAGCTTTTAGGTGTGCTGCTAAGTCACTAGTGTGAGATTTCTCCAGGTTCTTTATGGGCATTTAGTGCTATGAATTTTCCTCTTAGCACTGCTTTCATAGTGTCCCATAAGTTTGGGTATGTAATACATTCCTTTTCTTTGAATTCCAGGAAGTCTTTAATTTCTTTCTTTATTCTTCCTTGAACCATTGGTGATTCAGTTGAGCACTATTCAGTTTCCATGAGATTGTAGGCTTTCTGTAATTTTTGTTGTTGTTGAAATCTAACTTTAAGCCATGGTGGTCTGATAGAATACAGGAAGTTATTCCAATTTTTTTGTATATGTTGAGATTTGCTTTGTGACCGAGTATGTGGTCAATTTTAGAGAATGCTCCATGGGGTCCTAAGAAGAAGGTATATTGTTTTTTCTTAGGGTGGAATGTTCTGTAGAAATCTATTAAGTGCATTTGAGATATAACATCTGATAGATCCCTTATTTCTCTGTTAAGTTTCTATCTGGCAGATCTGTCCATTGGTGAGAGTGGGGTATTGAAGTCTTCCACTATTTTTGTTGTTGTTGTTGTATCGAGACAGGATTTCTCCATGAAGTTTTGGTGTCTGTCCTGGATCTAGCTCTTTAGACCATGCTGGCCTTGAACTCACAGAGATCTACCTGGCTCTACCTTTTGAGTGCTGGGATTAAAGGTGTGAGCCACTGTTGCCCAGCTAAATTCTCCCACTATTAATGTGTGGGGTTTGATGTGATTTACACTTTAGTAGTGTTTCTTTTACATATGTGGGTGCCCTTATGTTTGGGGCATAAAGGTTCAAAATTGAAACTTCATTTTGGTGGATTTTTCCTGTGATGAGTATGTAATATCCTTCTTGATCTCTTTTGATTGATTTTAGTTTGAAGTCTAGATATTAGAATAGCTACACCAGCTTGCTTCTTAACTCCATCTGATTGGAAAGTCTTTCCCCAGCCTTTTACTCTAATATAGTGTCTGTCTTTGAAGTTGAGGTGTGTTTCTTGTATGTAGCAGAAGAATGGATCCTGTTTTCATAGCCATTCTGTTAGCCTTTGTCTTTTTATAGGTGAATTGAGTCCATTGATAATAGGGGATATTAATAACCAGTGATTGTTAATTCCTGTTTTCTTTTGGTAGTAGTAGTGTGTGTATTTCCCTTCTTTGGGATTTGGTGCTGTGGAGTTTTCTATTGTCTGTTTTTTTTTTTTTTTTTTGGGTGCATCTGATTTCCTTAGGTTACAGTTTTCCTTCTAGTGTTTTCTGTAGGTCTACATTTGTGGATAGGTATTGTTTAAATTTGGTTTTGTTTGGAATGTCTTGTTCATTCTGTCTATGGTGATTGAAAATTTTGCTGGGTATAGTAGTCTGGGATGGCATCCATGGTCTCTTAGTTTCTGCATTACATCTGTCCAGTTCCTTCTGGATATCAGTCTCCATTGAGAAGTCAAGTTTTATTCTGATGGTTCTCCCTTTATAAGTCACTTGGTCTTTTTCCTTTACTGCTATTAATAGTCTTTCCTTATTCTTTATGTTTAGTGTTTTAATTATTATGATGCAAGGGGACTTTTTTGGGGGGGAGGGGTCCTGTCTGTTTAATGTTTTCTAGGCTTCTTGTGTCTTCATAGGTATTTCCTTCTTTAAGTTGGAAAAGTTTTCTTCTATGGTTTTGTTGAATATATTTTCTGTGCCTCTGAGTTGGTATTCTTCTCCTTCTTCTTTCCCTATTATTCCTAGATTTGGCCTTTTCATGGTGTCCCAGATTTCCTGGATGTTTTATTTTATGACATTTTTGGCCTTGGTGTTTTCTTTGACTGACCAATCTATTTTCTCTATTGTATTCTCTACACTAGAGATTCTCTCTTCCATCCCTTGTATTCTCCTGGTTATGCTTGCATCTGTACTTCTTGTTCATTTACTCAGATTTTCTATTTCCATCATTCCCTCTGTGTGTGTCTTCTTCATTGTTTCCATTTCAATATTCAGATCTTACACTGTTTCCTTCACCTGTTTAATTACTTTTTCATGGTTTTTTGCCTTTACGTGATTTATTGATTTCTCCATTTTTTTGTTTGTCTTTTTCTCAATTCTAAATTTCTAAATTCTTTAAGGGAACTTTTCCTTTCCTCTTTAAAGGCCTCTATCATCCTCATAAAGCTATTTGCAAGGTCACTTTCTTCTGTTTAGTTTTGTTGTGATGTTCAGGTCTTGCTGTTGTAGTACTGCTAGTTTCTGGTGATGCCATATTGTTTTTTATGATTGTTTTTTATGTTGTTGTATGTATTTTTGCACTGGAGTCACCCATCTCTTCCTACAATAGCTATAAAAGGTGCATGTGTCTGAGTGAGCTCTTCTTGGTCCAATCTGTGCTTTTTGTGTCTGTGTCTCAGGGAGCTACTTTTGGAACTGGTATATTCTGTGTCTCAGGAAGCCGCTGACCTCACAGGAGAATGGGTAGATTTGGGGTAGGGCATGAGACCTGCAATGAAGGTCTTGTACACTCCATATTCTGTTGCTGCTAAGACAAGAGACAAGATCACCATGTGTTCTAAGACTTCTAGATCTGTCATTACCCTGTACTCAGCCTCCATTGTTTTTCCTTCTCCAATAAATTTCCTTGCAGAACAAGAATCAGTTTTTTAATATTTTTCCATGCTTTCTATGTGGCTTAGTCAGGACTCTTCAAAGCTATCTAGCAGAATCTGCAATGAATCCCTTATAAAAGAAATCTGGGTTACATTTAGTAGACATATCAACGATAAACAGAAGTTTAGATACAAAGTCACATTTAGTGATTCTGCTCTACTTACTTCTCCTGTCTGTCAACTCTACTGTCCTTTAGATGGGACTCACCTTCAGAACTATGTCCCACATTTCCAGGATCCATTCTTCTATTGGAGGACATTGAGGTTGTTTCCACTTTCTAGCTATTGTGAACACAGCAGCAATGAACATGACTGAGCAAGTATCTGTGGAGTAAGATGTTGAGTTCTTTGGGCATTTTCCAAGGAGTGTTTCAGCTATGCCATGTGGAGAGTTCCTTATAGTCTTTGAGAAGTCTGCACCCTGATTTCCATAGTTCCTGCACCAATTTGCAATCTTGCAATCCCACCAGGAGTGAATGAGGGCTCCCCTTTCCCTACATCCTCACTCACATGTGTTGTTAGTTGTTTTCTTGATCTTACCTGTTCTGACTGGGTTTAGATGACACTTCTGAGTACTTTCAATGTGCATTTCTCTAACTGTTAATAATGTTGAACACTTAGATATACTTCTTAACTTTTTTATTAGCTCTTTGAAATTTCCAACAACCTATTAATCTGTTGGGGTAATACTTATCTCTCCCCAAACTCTTCCCAGATCTACTCCCTTCCTTACCTACCCAAGTTCATATCTTTTTAAAAAAAGATTTATCTAGAGCAATTTGTGCTGCCCATATGTTTTTAGATGTGAGATTTTTCACATGACCAATTTATCAGGGGTTACAATCAGAAAGAGCCATTCCTCTTTCTAATTAGCTAAGAACAGGCTAATTACTAGGGGTGGGATTTTTATACCCCACTCCCAAGTTCATGCTGGAATCTGGTCTGATTTGGGCTTGCACAGTCATACCATCCTGAACATTCCTGATTTCATTTGAGGCATTTTAATTTTCTTTTTTTCTGAGCTCTCTGTTCAGATCCATAGCTCATTTTCCAACTGGGTGGTTTTCTTAACTGTTTTATTTTATCATTTTAATTTTGTTTATGCTGGATAATAACCCTTATCAGATGTATAGCTTGCAAAGGGGAATTCCCACACTCTGACCTTCCTCTTTATTGGACTGATTACTATTTTTATTGGCTATAGGGGAAGGATTTTTGTTTCATAAGGTCCTATTGTCAGTTGTTGGCCTAAATCCTAAGTGGTTAGTCCTGGACACACAGACATATAAGCAATATTATGTGGAGGCTGTTATACATGCATGTATGTATTTGTATGTATTTTAATTCTTGCCCATGGATATATACATAATAATTATAACTAAAGAAGTGGTAGTGAGTTTGGGAAGGGATGTGGGAGGAACTGGGAGGGAGGAAGAGGACCAGAAGCAGAGTATATGCAGTGTTGTTCATGTACGTGATTCTCAGGAAAATGTTTAAAATAAAACTGAAATTTAAAACATCATATCCAACACAGATTCTGTTAGAGACATCATCAAATTCTGCATGTCTCATAGTTACTGTGCCCAATGGACTGTCCTCCAGAAGCCACTCTAACTTGATGCCTTCTCTCTTTCTCTTTGTTTAGAAAACAAGCAGGCAAATAAAACAAATAAACAAACAAGAATAATTATCATTATCAACTGGAAGGCAGGGCTGTCACTGATCACACAGAACAACATCATGATGGCAGCTGTGAGAACAGAGGAACATCAAAGGGATATTGGGGCAACAGTGTCTCCCAGTTCCCATTAGTGCATGCCCTCTCTAACTACAGAACATGTTTCTGTTCCTTCTCATGACAGCCCTATAAATGCAGGCTGGCTCCTTACTCCCCACACACTGGGCTCCTGTTCACCCTTCCTCCAGGTGACTCTCAGCCATGAACTCAATTGTCCTCCTCACTGACCTTATCTAGCTTGTCTTCCTGGCCCAGGCTGATCCTCTCCCAGAAGCAACTGAGGAGACTAAAAATGAGGAGCATTCAGGGGTAGAGGACCAGGATGTGTCCATCTCCTTTGGAGGCCCAGAAGGCTCTGCTCTTCAAGATGCAGGTGAGGGGTGGTGCCCAGTATGATAGTGAGTTGGAGTCTCCTGAGAGAAGAGTGAAGATGTGCCATGTAATCCTCTCAAGAACAGTCTGGCTCTCTTGATAACTCTATCTTACTTTCTTCTATTTCATATTCATAGCATTAACAGTGAGACAGAAGTAAAGTTTTTTTTTCATTTTCTTTTGCTTTAGTCTTTTGCTCTAAAAATACAATTTGTAATTTTACCAGAATGAAGAGCAATATATTGAGTAGATCCTTATACAACAAAAGAAGTAGTCTTAGGTATGACAAAAATAATTTTATTGCCTAAGAGAACTTCAAATCAGTGTAAGAGTTCATTCAATTATATAAATGGTAAGAAAAGGAGCATAAAAATTAAAGATACATCGGAATGGATCTGAATTCTGGCATATTATCAATACTCCCCAGGTACATTATTTCAATTTGTGTTGAGTTAACCATCTTGCTTGCTGTAATGTTGCCAACAAAACATATCCATGCTTGTATCACACATCTTCATAAGACTGTATACTATCCCATCCTGGTGAGCTCCAAACTCAATTCCTGTTTCTCTCTGTGTATCTCCAGCCTCAAAAATGCTCTTGACATGCTACTGTTGAAGCCGATCCTACAAAATGCTAGAACGCATCAGTGGGATTTGCACCAAGGGTAGCAAAATCTACTTGATCTGCTGCCGCTGAGCATGGAGACCAGAAAGAACAAGATGACTATACAGAAAACTGTTCTTCACATACAGAAAGTGCATGTGCCTAATTACTCCAGTATGCTCTGCAATATACACTCAAGTGAGTTACCTTATAGCTTTGGTGTGCTTAATCCAGCTTGGAAGTAATTCCAAGAAAAATAAAGAAATCAGCAGACAGTTCTCCCTGCAGCTTGGAGTCCTCAGTGGTGCTACAGGTTGTTAAGACTCAGACTCCAGAACATTGCACACTCCTTAAGGGAGTTATGTGTGTTGTCTGATGAAAGATAGCAGTGGTGACCTTTTAGACTGCCGACTCTAGTAGCACAGATAATGTGGTTTCATATCATACATCCTTGTGGGCCTTCAATAAGGAAGGAAGCATACTGGGAGAATAGAATCCCACATCACTCTGAGGAAGAAAGAATGCTAGAAGCATCTCATTAGGTAGTTGTTATAACAATCTGTGTTGGGCTGTGACAGATACCAACTCCACCAAATGAACTAGTAGATATAGTGTAACTCTAGCCAGTACAACTTTTTCTGCCTCAAATATCACAGAAAACTGATTATTGGATTGCAAATGTAATATTTAGTTACCAAAGTCCTATAATACATTTCTGTCTAAGTAAGTTACTCATGTTCCAGGATAAATAAATTTAATGATTTAATCAAATGTGGGTTCATCCTTCTGAAAGGTAATTATCTAAAAATGGAGGTCCTCTGTGTTCGGTTACACTTAGTGTAACTCCAGTAACTGTCAATGAGCAAACACTTGACACAATCACATTGACCAATCTCCCCACTAACGTTCTCCAGGGCTTCTCCACCAGCTCACAAGGCTACAAACCTCTCTTGCCTTTGTTTCCAGAGAGTTCATTCCAACCCCTCTCCCTATTGCAAATTCTTGACCCTGGAAGCAATAATCTCATGTATTCTTCCTTCCCATTTTTGAACTTTGGGGTAAAATTTTTTTGTAAAATGCAAGAGTTTATTGTTTTTAAACTGACCTATTGTAACAGTGAAAATTTAAGGTGTATAATGGTAAGGGTTGATACATGTATATGCAGATTGTGAAATGATTAAATTGGGGAATTAGCCTGTCTGTCACCTCAGACATTTATAATTTCTTTATGGTGAAACACTAAAATTCTACTGTCTTAGCTATTTTGAAATACATAATCCGTTATTATTTACAATCATGTTATTGTGTCATAGTTGAGCAGAAGTCATTGCTCCTCCCTATATGTAACTCTGTACCCATTGATCAACATCTACTCCAAATCTCTTGGCTTGCCAATCCCCAATAGCAAGTATTTTATCCCACATTCCATTGTGTTGATTTTTATCTTGTATAAGTGAGAAAATGTTGTCCTTATATTTGTGCAACTGCATTTAACACATTAAGTGTCCTCCAGGATCATCTCATTTATTGAAAATTCCATCTTTTTGTGGTTGAAGAGTGTTCAGTGTGCACACATGCACACATGTACACACACACAGAATGTTTATGTATACCACATTTTCTTTACCCACTCTCCCACTGTAGGACATGGAGGTCAATTCCATCTCTTGACAATAATGTACAATAATGTACAATGTACAGAGCTATAATACACAAAGATATCTGTCCAATTTGTGTTCATTTCCATTTGAAAGTTTGGTTTCCTGATCTCTTTTACAACCAGAAACAGGATATAAAGGATTGAGAAAATATATTTTTCTGTGCTTTGAGAACTTTCCTTTGCCACTCAAAGCTCCACAGATCATTTCAGAAATGTACTGGTTAGAGAAGAAGATTCTCCAGTCTAATGTGGCCCAGATATTCACTTTCCCAACAACTTGGAACTCTGACACCCGAGGTGACAGTGACTCTCTCCTCACTCTCTTCAACCCTCTAGCCAATGACCACATGTCCACACGTTTGCCATTGCCTAGATATACCTTCACTTGAGTGTCAACCTAAAACGCCTGGTGTATAACCTATCCCACTGCTTTCAGGTCTTCTGATGTGAGTGACCCCATGTTCTTTGATAATTAGCCTCAGTAAAGTTATGTTTTGGAATGACCTGAGAATTCTGATGCCCAGTCTCTACCTACAACAGTTGTAACCAGCTCTTGTATGTTGAATGTTTTGCATTAGGTTTGGTCGGGTTTCCCATGTGTATTAACTGGAGTCTTGGATTCAATGTTAAGGAACCACCTCAGGCTGAGGCAGCATTTCACTCAAATTCTTGAGAACTGTAAGGAGGAATCCTGCCTAGAGAAACTGGTTGGTTCAAGGAATAACAATGCTGTCCTGGCCTGTCTTTCTCTTTCTTTTTCTGATGACTCTGATGTGATGGCAGAGTGAAGGAAGGGCAGATCAATGGAACCTTACTAGCTTAACTTCCTAGTTAACAATAAACAAAACAAACAAAAACAAAACAAAAAAATGACAACTTTCTGGTCTCCCTCATGTTCTAGCAATTACCAAGACCATATACTTCCCACTAACTCTCTCCCCAAGAACAGAGACCTGAACCACACTTTGGTTAAACACTAATCCTGCATCTACATTGCAGAAATTTAGATGAAAAATGAGAACTTGTTCACTAAAACATTCCAGTGAGTACAGAACTTGATGCCATTTATTTATTATGTGTTCTGGGTTATTCTTGAGAAATTAAGAGAAAAGGTAAAGTCCTACTTCATAAATACATTGACAAAGCAAAAGTTTATGCTTAAAATAATCTACACAAGTCACAGATTCACTCACTATGTACCAAAGCATGCTCTGCTCTACTACTGCTGTGTAAGAAACCATTACAATAAGAGATGGATTCCATATAACACCCACACATGTTCTAACTTGAATTTACCACTTGGACATTGGTTAACACCATGGGCAGAAAAAGGAGTGGTTCTCTAGGATTTGAAGAGTTTACTGCAGATGAACTCTCCAGCATGGTAGGCAAGTGGTACTGGTGTCAGGAGGCAGCTTAGCAGGGCTGTGAGCTGAGACAAGATGTGCAGACCACATCTATCCATACTGGCTCAGGAGGGGAGAATCATTAGACAGTTGTCCCTGTGTGAACTGAGTGGGTTTTAATGAAGGATATTGTAAACATTATAAATCAAATCATTTTTCCATGAGCATCCTGGCAATAAATATTTCTGATCTACTACTATAAGGGGCCTCAGTTCTTCCCCTCTGGTCTTCTCCACAAGACATGGAGTTCCTCAAAGTATGGCAGATGGGTTCCAGCATGAACATCTGTATTAGTCCATTTTGACAGGTATATAACAACACCATGTATCAGATCATTGAAAATCCTATTATACACAGCAGATGGGATCAATTTCCTGAGGTTATGGAGGCTAGGAAGTCTAAGATGAAAGTGTCAAAAGATTTACTCTGTGGTGATGGCCCATTTCCTGGTTGACAAATGATACTTTCAGGAAATAACCCCAACTTGTAAAAGGGACATGGAGGTTCCCTCAGCCTCTTTTGTAAAAGAACTATCTCATACATGGAGGTTCTTCCCTTTTAACCCAATCCCCTGACAGAAGACCACACTCAGAAATTTCATAAATTTTAGGAGGAAGATTCCCACACAGTAATTTTAGTAAGACTTGAGCATTCAGAGCATAACATCATCCAGTAAGAAGAAAATGAAAATATTAATATTTCAAGTCTTGGAAACAAAAGTACAGCATGCTGACATGTGTGAGATTTTGCAATTAGTCAAGAAATTACCATATATGCTCAAGAGGAGTTTATACAAGTCTGCATTCTGACAGCAAATGTCACAGGATTTGAAGTCATTTTAAAGCACTGTTTTCCATCCTAGGGACTGTATGGTGCATACAAGAAATGCTGGTGCATCTCCAGCATGCAATGTCCATTTTGGCCATGCTTGGTTTAATACAGCCGTTAAAGATGACCAGTATTGGTTTAGGTATAATGCCTCTGAACACACATCACTTGGCAAGACCATCTACTACCAATCTCTCTGCTATATGTCCAGTCTCTGGGACATCCAGAAGTCATTATGTGTCAAATAACCATCTCATGACTATTTTGCCCATGTTGTTCTAGGTAACTGTTTATCCTTAGCTAGTGGCAAAGAAAGGTTGCATCTGCCCCTCCAGAGAATGGCATAATGCATACATATCAATCATGTGAGAGAGTCCACTAGAAACTGTACAGCCACACAGCAGAACCAATGTACAATCTCATCTTAGTGCAGCATCCCTAATCCACTGAATGTCTTAACTAGCTCTCATGGCTGCCACCTAGGTCCTGGGGAGATTCACTGAGAACTCACTTTAAAGTCCTTCTTTACACATTCATTAAATATTTATTCTAGTCATCTTCACTAGGTATAAAGCAGATTTGTAAGCCATATGTTTCCTTTGTGCTCTTTCATACTTTCTGATATCAGTGATTAGGCCTCAGCCACAGGCCTATACAGCACACTCTCCACTGTGTAAGCAGAGATGGGGTAAACAAATATTGTCTAGGCCTGGACAACATAGATACAAGTTCCTTCTTGAAGCCCTGACTTGCCCCAGCTTTTCCAAATTGCCTAAGTGTCCTTGCACCACAGGTGTTGGAAGTACCCAATAGAAATTAGCCACAAAAAATTAGGACATCACAAGTGACCATTAAAAGGGGCAAGTCTGAACATCCCTAATCATCAGGGAAATGCAAATCAAGACAACTCTGAGATACCACCTTACGCCTGTCAGAGTGGCTAAGATCAAAAACACTGAAGACACTTTATGCTGGAGAGGATGTGGAACTAGGGGAACTCTCCTCCACTGCCGGTGGGAATGCAAGCTTGTACAACCACTTTGGAAATCAATATGGCGCTTTCTTAGAAAATTGGGAATCAATCTCCCCCAAGATCCAGCTATACCACTCCTGGGCATATACCCAAGAAATGCTCAATCATACCACAAGAGCACTTGCTCAGCTATGTTCATATCAGCATTGTTTGTAATAGCCAAAACCTGGAAACAACCTAGATGCCCTTCAACTGAAGAATGGATAAATAAATTGTGGCACATATACACAATGGAATACTACTCAGCAGAGAAAAACAATGACATCATACGGTTTGCAGGCAAATGGATGGATCTAGAAAAAAATCATCCTGAGTGAGGTAACCCAGACTCAGAAAGACAAATATGGTATGTACTCACTCATAGGAAGATGCTAGATGTGGAACAAGGATAACTGGACTGCTACTCACATCACCAGTGAGGCTACCTGGAAAACGGGACCACAAAAAAAGACACGGAGAAATGGACGAGATCTACATGAACAGCCTGGTCATGAGTGGGAACAATGAAGGGCGACGGTCCAGGGAAAGAGAGTGGGAGATCCTAGCTGGATCAAGAAAAGAGAGGGAGAACAAGGAATAGGAGACCATGGTAAATGAAGACCACATGAGAAGATGAGAAGGGGAGGAAGCAGAGAGCTAGGGAGGCCCACGGAGATCCACAAAGATACCCCCGCAAAAGACTGCTGGCAATGGTCTCGAGACGGCAGCAACTGACCTACTCCGGTGATGGGATGGCCAGACACCCAGATAGTGGTGCCATAAACCCCATCCAAGGACTGAGGAATCTGAATGCAGACATCCACGGCTGGGCCCCTGGTGGAGCACTGGGAGTCTAATTATTGAGAAAGAAGAGGGTTTATATGAGCGAGAATTGTTGAAGCCAAGATTGGATAAAGCACCGGGCAAATAACCAAATGAATGGAAGCACAGGATCTATGAACCAAAGGCTGAGGGGCCCCCAACTGGATCAGGCACCCTGAACAGGTGAGACAGTCATTTTGGCTTGATCTGTTTGGGAGGCAGCTGTGCATTGGTGCCGGGTACTGGGCTCGTTGCATGAGTTGGCTGTTTGAATCCTGGGACTTATGCAGGGACACTTGGCTCGGTCTGGGAGCGGGGGAATGGGCCTGCCTGGACTGAGTCTACCAGGTCGACCCCGATCCTCGGGGGAGACCTTGATCTGGAGGAGGTGGGAATGGGGGGTGGGCTGGGGGGAGGGGTGGGCGAGAGGGGAGAACAGGGGAATCTGTGGCTATTATGTTGAACTGAATGGTGTTGTAAAATAATAATAAAAAAAAAAGGAATTGAAAAAAAAAGGGGGGGGGCAAGTCTGTCCTACAAGGCTACAACTGCTGTTGCATCCCAAGATCTGGACAGAGGAGTGCTCTCTCCTGCTCTGTTTTCCACACAGCCCAAGGATCTGTAAGTAATGAAAGTCCTTTATTTTCAAAGGATGGATATGGCATTGAGGCCTAGCTGCAATTGACTTCCTAAAGGCAAGGGCACTCTGGAGGAGCCCACATTTGCAGACACAACTTCTAGGGCTCTTCTGTATGGGCCTCTAGTGGCTTCCAAGGACAATAGTCATTGGGTAAGGGAAATTCACAATGCTTCTTTCCAAAAACAGATGTATTACTTATCCTTTAGGTAGGGAGAATAATATCATCTTAAAAATGTGTTTCTGTTTTAAGAAATATCTCTTTGGGTCATCTACCATTTAGTGTTTGACTTGGTTTTGGCTTCTGAGTTGCACACATTGCCTGTATATGGAAAATAGGTTCTTATCAGGTGTATGCTTTGCCAACCTTTCCCATCATGTTCTAGTTGACATTTCAAGCTGTTGCTTATTTCCTCTCCTATGGAGAAGCTGTAGAGTCCAGTGCAATCCCACTTGCCCATCTTTGCTTTGTTCTCAGCACATTTGGTGTCATGCAAAAAAAAAAATCACTGTCCAGATCCAAGTCTGAATTTTCTTCTAGTAGTTTAATGCTTTCAAATCATATGCCCAGTTCTTTGAATCATTTAATTTGAGATCAAGTTCCAATTGTGCATGAAATCATTGGGTTGTGTGGTTTAATTCTGATAACTTAAATGTCACTCCTACTTGCATAGATAGAGGTGTAAAGAATAAACATTTCTCCTTCTTAGATTCATGCTTTACTCAGAATCACAGGAGTTCATTTCATCCATAGTGTGATAAGGTCAAAGTGGTTATCCATCACATGTGTTGTAACAGATAGAACCCTAACAAGTCTTGACTAACAGGAATCATCAGGATCCAGGTCTGATCCCAGAGTAGACAACAGAAGGCATCAGAATCCATCTTCAGAGATTTAGAGGCACTGTTTTCTTGAACTCAATGCATAAGAGTGCTGCTTATTCTATTTTAACTTTAAAAAGTAAGCACTCGTTCAAATGGTAAGTACAAAACCCAAGCGGTAACAGGAAACAATAGCAGAGTCCTCCCCATCCTCCCTAGTTTAAACCAAAGGCAGTCACCAAACACCCTGGTGAAGACACTTTGTGATGGAAGCTATGAGAACAAGAGAATCAAGAGGACCTTAAGGACAGATCCTTCACCTTATAGACCCTGTCCAACTTCAGGGCCTATCTCAGACCCTTCTGATCACATATTACACACACACACACACACACACACACACACACACACACACACACACATACACACACACACACTGGTTCCTGATTTTTTTTTTCATTCCCTAGGAAACCCAAGGCCATGAGGATATTCACTCTACTCATCACCCTTCTGGTGGTCCTCCAGACCCAGGCAGAATCTCTCCAAAGAAGAGCTGAGGAACTTCTAGACCAGGAGCAGCTGGGAGAGGATGACCAGGATATGTCCATATCCTTTGGAGGGGATGAAAGCAGTGCTCTTCAAGATGCAGGTGTGGGGATTAGATTCAGAGTTTTTGGTTTTTTTTTTTAAAAAAAAAAAAAGAAAAGAATAGGATAAATGGGTAGAACACTGAATCTACACTAAAAAGAAAAAGGGGAAGTGAGGTGGTATTGTGTTCCCCAAAATATTGTGTACCCTAATTAACTTATCTGGGGTCAGAGACAGAACAGCCACAATATTAAACATAGAGGATAGGCAGTGGTAGCACACATCTTTAATCCTAGCATTCCAGAGGCAGAAATCCATGTGTTCAAGGATACAGCCAAGCATGGTGACTCATGCCTTTAATCCCAGAAAGCGAGCCTTTAATCCCAGGGAGTGAGGCAGAATGCAGAAAGATATATAAGGTGTGAGGACCAGAAACTGGAAGCATTTGGCTGATTAAGCATTTGGCTGGTTAAGCTTTTAGGTTTTGAGCAGCACAGTTCAGCTGAGAGCCATTCGGATATGAGGACACAGAGGCCTCCAGTCTGAGGAAACAAGATCAGCTGAGAAGTTGGCCAGGTGAGGTTAGCTGTGGCTTGTTCTGTCTCTCTGATCTTCCAGTATTCACCCCAATACTTGGCTCCGGGTTTGTTTTATTAATAAGACTCTCTAAGATTCATGCTACATCTGGCACCCAATGTTCATGGTACGAATTTATGATAAAGCTGCTTGCCTGTGGCCTTGTGGGCCCCTGCTCAGACCCGAGCTACCCTCACCCAGTTGTGGTGAAGCACACTGGTTGGATTTACTGACAGAGGCAGAGGCATGAGGATCCCGATCTTGAGGCCAGCCTAGGAGGCTTGCTAAGGAGAAGCTTCGGCCAGGGCCCAGGCACAAACGATAGCAGTGGGACCATGGAGGCAGAGGCTGCTGCTCCAAATTGCTGGCTCCTTCTCATCCTGTTGGTGACTGTGGTGATACTGCTACTTGGGATGAAGAGTTTACTACTACTTGTTCAGAGAACAATTGCCAAGACCATCATGTTACAAGAAAGCATTGGCAGAGGTCAGTTTGGAAAAGTTTGGCAAGACAAAAGGTGGGGAGAAAATGCTGTGAAGATTTTCTCTTCTAGGAAAGAACATTTGTGGTTCTTAGAGACAGACATTTATCAGACTGTGATTGCTCCAAACCACACACACACACACACACACACACACACACACACACACACATATACACACACACAAAGAACAAGATCAGCTGAGGATCCGGCGAGGTGAGGTAGTTGTGGCTTGTTCTAGTTCTCTGATCTTCCAGTATTCACCCCAATACTTGGCTCAGGTTTGATTTTATTAATAAGAACTTTTAAGACTCCTGCTACCCAGGAGAGAAATGTCAGCAAAGAGAAGGGATGGAGATGAGCTCTGAAATCAGGTCACCTAGGTGACTTAACTACTTCTTTATTTTTCTCAATCAACAGCAGGAGCCAAATAAATCAATTTCTTTTTGCAAAGATTTTTGTTCTAAGATATGTTTGTGACTATCACTGGGTTTAATACATAAAGAGTTTAATAGCTAGTTTTTTTCTCAGTCTAAATGGCTAGACTTGGTCATGAGGAAAATATCTGATTGTGCACATTACCTTTCAGTAACTGGGGGCATGTATTTAGATATTTATGAAATGGCAGGATGCACAAAAAAAACATGTGATGGTAGCAGCACAAGAGAAGGAAACGCACATACCAATGTTTAACGTGTATATTTATTCATATTGATTGTGATTGTTAAGGCTCCTGTCAGTAATGGTGAATGAGGAGGACCCACTTCACCTAGCACATATCATGCCCATGATCACATTCACCCTGCTGACCCAGGCACTGACTGCTTCTTGTGGTCCTTGTCTCCCCAGATGTGAAGTCAGGCTTGACCTGCTATTGCAGATTAAGAGGCTGTGAATTTAGAGAACGAGAACGTCTCATTGGGTTCTTCAGGTTCCAGAATGTCATCTAATGACTGCTGCCCTAGAGGATCACTAAGAACAAGAAGAATAGGTTTGCCATATGAGTTGAGAGCCTGAAGGATACTGCTTGTCCCCTGCTGTGTGTCATAAAACAAAACATCCAGGAAATATGGGACACCATGAAAAGGCCAAATCTAGGAATAATAGGGAAAGAAGAAGGAGAAGAATACCAACTCCGAGGCACAGAAAATATATTTCAACAAAGTCATAGAAGAAAACTTTCCCAACTTAAAGAAGGAAATACCTATGAAGATACAAGAAGCCTAGAAAACACTAAACAGACTAGACCCCCCAAAAAAGTCCCCTTGCCGCATAATAATTAAACCACTAAACATAAAGAACAAGGAAAGAATATTAAGAGCAGCAAAGGAAAAAGACTAAGTGACTTATAAAGGCAGACCCATCAGAATAAGACCTGCCTTCTCAAAGAAAACTGAAATCCAGAAGGAATTAAATAGATGTAATGTAGACACTAAAAGACCATGGATGCCAGCCCAGACTATTATACTCAGCAAAGCTTTCAATCACCATAGACAGAATGAACAAGACATTCCAAACAAAACCAAATTTAAACAATACCTATCCACAAATCTAGACCTACAGAAAACACTAGAAGGTAAACTTTGACCGAAGGAAATCAGATGCACCCAAAAAAACACAGACAATAGAAAACCGCACAGCAGCAAATTCCAAAGAAGGGAAATACACACACACTACTACCAAAAGATTATAGCAATTAGCAAGCACTGGTTATTAATATCCCCTAATATCAATGGAATCAATTCACCTATAAAAAGACAAAGACTAACAGAATGGCCATGAAAACAGGATCCATTCTTCTGCTACATGCAAGAAACGCACCTCAACTTCAAAGACAGACACTATATTAGAGTAAAAGGCTGGGGAAAGACTTTCCAATCAGATGGAGTTAAGAAGCAAGCTGGTGTAGCTATTCTAATATCTAGACTTCAAATTAAAACTAATCAAAAGAGATCAAGAAGGATATTACATACTCATCACAGGAAAAATCCACCAAAATGAAGTTTCAATTTTGAACCTTTATGCCCAAAATATAAGGGCACCCACATATGTAAAAGAAACACTACTAAAGTGTAAATCACATCAAACCCCACACATTATTAGTGGGAGACTTTAGCCGGGCAGCAGTGGCTCACAACTTTAATCCCAGCACTCAAAAGGTAGATCCAGGTGGATCTCTGTGAGTTCAAGGCCAGCTTGGTCTACAGAGCCAGATCCAGGACAGGCACCAAAACTACATGGAGAAATCCTGCCTCGATACAACAACAACAACAAAAAAAAAAAAAGTGGAAGACTGCAACGCCCCACTGTCACCAATGGACAGATCTGCCAGATAGAAACTTAACAGAGAAATAAGGGATCTATGAGATATTATGTCTCAAATTCACTTACTAGATTTCAAAAGAACATTCCAACTTAAGGAAAAAAATATACCTTCTTCTCAGGACCCCATGGAGCCTTCTCTAAAATCGACAACATACTCAGTCACAAAGCAAATCTCAACATATACAAAAAAATTGGAATAACTTCCTGTATTCTATCAGACCACCACGGCTTAAAGTTAGATTTCAAAAACAATAAAAATTACAGAAAGCCTACAATATCATGGAAACTGAATAGTGCTCAACTGAATCACCAATGGTTCAAGGAAGAATAAAGAAAGAAATTAAAGACTTCCTAGAATTCAAAGAAAAGGAATGTACAACATACCCAAACTTATGGGACACTATAAAAGCAGTGCTAAGAGGAAAATTCATAGCACTAAATGCCCACATAAAGAACCTGGAGAAATCTCACACTAGTGACTTAGCAGCACACCCAGAAGCTCAAAAGAACCAAAATCAAAATCACCCAAGAGGAATAGACACCAGGAAATAATCAAATTGAGAGCTGAAATCAATAAAATAGAAACAAAGAGAACAATACAAGGAAACAATGAAACAAAGTTGGTTCTTTGAGAAAATCAACAAGGTAGACAAGCCCTTATTCAAACTAACCAAAAGGCAGAGAGAGGGGGAGTATTCAAATTAACAAAATCAGAAATGAAAAGGGAGACATAACAACAGACAACAAGGAAATCCAGAGAATCATTAGGTCATACATCAAACACTTGTACTCTGCAAAATTGGGAAATCTAAAAGAAATGGGCAATTTTTCTGGATAGGTACCACACACCAAAGTTAAATCAAGACCAGATAAACTATTTAAATAGACCAATAACCCCCAAGGAAATAGTCATTAAAAGTCTCCCAACCAAAAAAAGCCCAGGACCAGATAGTTTCAGTGCAGAATTCTACCAGATCTTCAAAGAAGAGTTAATACCAATACTCTTAAAATTGTTCCACACAATAGAAACAGAAGGAATGTTAACAAACTCCTTTTATGAGGCCAAACACAAGCCACACAAAGATGCAACAAACAAAGAGAATTACAGACCAGTCTCCCTCTTGAACATTGATGCAAAAATATTCAGTTAAAATATTGGCAAACTGACTCCAAGAACACATCAAAAAATTATCCTCCATGATCAAGTAGGCTTACCCTACAGATGCAAGGATGGTTCATATGGAAATCTGTCAATGTAATACACCATATAAACAAACTGAAAGAAAAAAACCACATGATCATTCATTAGATGGTGAAAAGGCCTTTGACAAAATCCAACACCCCTTCATGATAAAGGTCTTGGAGAGATCAGGAATACAAGGAAACTACCAAAACATAATAAAGGCAATTTACAGCAAGCTGACAGCCAACATCAAAATAAATGGAGAGAAACACAAAGCAATTCCACTAAAATAAGGAAAGAGACAAGGCTGTCTACTCTCCCCATATTTATTCAATATAGTATTTGAAGTTCTAGCTAGAGCAACAAGATAACAAAAGGAGATCAAGGGGATACAAATTGGAAAGGAAGAAATCAAACTTTTACTATTTGTAGATGACATGATAGTATACATAAGTGACCCCAGACATATTTTATAAGGGATTCATTGCAGATTCTACTAGACAACTCAGAAGAGTCCTGACTAAGCCACATAGAAGGCATCAAAGAAGCATAAAAAAGATTCCTTTTCTGCAAGGAAATTTATTGGAGAAGGAAAAACAATTGAGGCAAAGCACAAGGGTAGTGACAGATGATGAGGTCTCAGAGCACATGGTGATCTTGTCTCTGGTCTCAGGGGCAGCACAATACAGAGCGTACTAGACCGATTTTGCAGTTCCCAAGGGCTCGTTCAGAACTTCTGCAACGAAATTTTCTACAGCGACATGGCACCTTTCTTGCATCTGAAAAAACAGAGAACATCAGGGATTAAGTAAGATAGCCAACAGTATGCAATAGTGTAAAACTATGAAGATGCATGATAGATGGTACAGAATAGGTTTGTTTGTATTGGTGACATCACACCCAGCACTATGATCAACTCCAAACACTGGATACACTGAACAAGTGTTGATCACATGCACAACTTGACAGGCATTTCACTTTCCTTCACCTTTTTGTGTCTTCTTGAACCAACACATTTACACACTGGCATTTGAGTCTTAAATCTATTATTTTATACAAAGCAGATTTTTTTCTATACCAAAATTATCAAATGAATAGATAAAGGGCTAATCAATTGGTTCTATATTTTAAAATTATTCTGCAGATAGATTTTTAGATCAAAAATTTAAAAAGAAAGAAAATCAATTACACTTTTTGAATCTTACTCTTACTTTTATGAATAAGATGGGGAAGATCCTAGAGGATCAGCAGAGATACTTACCTGAATCACACAGCTCTGGACAGGATTCCAGGGCACATCTTTACCTGTCTCTCAGGAAACTCCAACCCTCTATCATACTGGGCACCACCACTCACCTGCATCTTGAAGAGCAGAGCCTTCTGGGCCTCCAAAGGAGATGGACACATCCTGGTCCTCTACTCCTGCCTGCTCCTCATTTTTATCCCCCTCAGTCACTTCTGGGAAAGCATCAACCTGGGTCAGGAAGACCAGCAGGATGAGGGCAGAGAGGAGGACAAGTGTCTTCATGGCTGAGAGTCACCTGGAGGAAGGGTGAGCAGGAGCCCAGTGTGTGGGGAGTGAGGAGCCAGCCTGCATTTATAGGGCTGTCATGAGAAGGAAGAGAGACCAGCCCTGTTGTTAGAGAGGGCATGCACTGATGGGAACTGGGAGAGATGGTTGCCCTCCAGATCCCTTTGATGTTCCTCTGTTCTCACAGCTGTCATCACGATGTTGTTCTGTGTGTTCAGTGACAGCACTCCCTTCTAGCTGATAATGATGAAGGGACTTGTCGTCTCCTGTTTCCCATCTGCTTGAGTATTTAACTTTCTTTGGTCAGGAAAGAAAAGAGTCGGGCATTTTATAAGTTAGTAAACTCATGGAACAAGGGTTTTTGTGTTCTGAATTTGGAGCCTGCTCTTCTCAGAAAGTGTGGACCCTGGACCAGACCTGAATAACTGTGTCTTGAACAGTCAGTTCTTTGAGTGATGCTGGGGTGTTATCACCCTCATGAGGAAGACTTTGTGAATCTCTACCTTTGTGTTCATTATACAGAAAGTTTGATGGCCCTGGTGAATTGATTTCAAGAGGAGATGAGGGACAGAGTTGGTCATAATGGAGGCAGAGCAGAATGTTCTCAAGAAGCCTGTGTGACCAGCACACATCTCATGAGTGCATTCCAGGTGCTTCTTTACAGTATGGGAGCCAACAAATGATGTGCTGAGGCTCATGTCTCAGATTCTCATTTTATTTTAAATTTTAGAAATTATGATATTACCTAAAAGAAATAACATTCAAAATATAGAGATGGTGATGTGTTTCATCCCAATCCCAAGAAGTGCTTCTACTCCAAGAAGTCACTGTCATTCATGTATAAACACTGTTCTGTACATATTTTTATCCATTTTTCCCTCACAATGTATATGCCAAAAGATACAGAACATTCTACTAATTTCAGTCAGCATTTAATGTCCCAGTGTTATAAGTGCTATCTCATTCATATTTCCATGTTGATAAATACTGTTCATTTGTTAAAATAATTTTAGTCACAGCTATGTGCAATGACTAGCAAAGCAGTAAGAATGCTATTTTACATGCACATATTAAAATATATATTTCATATTGCCTAATGGTATTGCCTATCAGTCAAAAAGCATATCTTATACTTCAGAAACATCACTCACTAACTACTTGATCTTCACAGAGTTGGCCTCAGTAGCACTCACTAAGTTTTCATACCTGAAAGACAACCATGCTCATTTGAATGATTTATTTTATTGTGTTTTCATTTTCCATTCTTCCTGCCTGTGTTCAGCATCGAATTTGTCATTGACATACCAGAGTATTTCAAACCATTAAAATATAACCTTTAAGAAGAATGCCCCCTTTAAGTAAGGCAATCAAGTTTTGATTTGTACCGTAGTTTCCCTTTGCTTGTTTCTTTATATTCTTTCTTTTGTTTCTTCCCAAATCCTGGTGGCAGCAGATGTCTCACTTGAAGAAAGACATCTATCTGCTCATGTGGACACCAGAGGAGGTAGAGAACAGAATCCTCCATCTGCGAAGTCATCCTGCTTCTGGATTTGCTGAGCCTTGTGGGGAAAAAGATCTTTACTTTGTGAGTTTACACTCTGCTGAAGATTTTATGATCTTTGTGGAGGTTGATACCTGTACTATGATGCTTTTCTCATATTTCCTAGTCCCAATCTAATAGGGAAAATTGTTATTTCAGTATCATCCTTGTTTACCTTGATGGCAGAAGTGCACATGCCCAAGGAGTGTGTGTGCCATGTGTATTCGGTCA